>NC_085010.1:30303008-30340508 GCF_963854185.1 Sardina pilchardus | reverse complement strand
TAGGGCAAGAAGGTGCACATACTGGGATAACCTCCATAGCCTACATACCCATCATACACACAATACTGCTGAATGTGGCATGATGATCAACGGGATGGACTTACCCACGGCATAGAGGGAGATGCCACTGTCTCTCACTGCCTTCGCTGGCCCGTCAATGGCATCATCTGATCGACCGTTGGTTATAAGAATAGCGATCTGGAAAATGTAAGTTACAGAAACTAGTTGGTGTTAAGATGTCGATTAAATAGTCAGTTTATACTGTATGTTTACATGGGTCCAGATCAGGCCTGAGGCATAGCCTACTGTAAGTGAACTAAGCAGCTACTAGGGGCCCCCAATTGCATGTGGAAAGACATATTTCAACTTTAACATATTAAAGAAATGAAACAGCTGGCAAACTCTGTAGGCTATACAAAAGACAAGATTATTCTGATTTCACAATCAATATACCTCCCTACAACTGTTGTGTCTGCCAACGTTTGGATCATGTGCACAGACAGACACTGATCTAACTAACCCAGCAACGTTCAGCCCACATCATTGCCGACAGTTCGGATAAAAGGGAGTTTGCCATCGTGGAAGTATTGGGGATTATTTTTCACTCGTCGAGATCAAAAAGAACAATACAGTGGTGAGTTGTCAACTGTGTGCTGGTGTGAGAAGCCTATAGCCTACATCATGAACAACGATTCCGTAAAGCTAACTGCAAAAGACCCCAGCCCATAGCGATACTGAAGAAGGAAGCACACCAGCTCTGGCATGCCAAACAGTCAATGTTCAAAACTAGATCACTTTTCATCATTTTAGTAGGCCTACCCTCTAAGATTTAAAGTGACACTGGTTTGGTGTAAATAACAACTATTTAATACAATTTATAATGTTACATTATACTGTAGTGTGACATTTGTGACAATAACAGTCAAGCACAGGTGACTCCATGGTGGTGGGAGCATCAGCATACAGTAGTGGTGGGAGGGGGGCCTTAAATCAAATTCTGCCTAAAGGTGCATCTCATTCAGCGTTTATACGTCCTCCCTCGCTCCTCGATCCTCACTGATCTAGGCAAGAATGATGGCGCGGCAACAATGGAATAGTCTATCCCGTCTTCTATTATAGATCAGTGAGGAGCGAGGGAGGACGTATAAACGCTGATTGAGAGGCACCCTATGTCCCCATAAAGGCTTGGGCCAGCACTGCACGGGTCAGAAGAAGTGACTTTTGCTTGGGTCAAAAGTGACGGATATCAATGACTGCAGTGCCTTGGAGTGCAATTTCCACAACAGGGTCACTCAACAAAATCGACCTTTCTCTCCATGTACTAGCGTGCGTGCGTTAGCCATAATCGTTGTGCCCTTGAAGACACTTTAACACAAAGTATTACATTCATAATTTAGCCACCACCCAACCGCAGTCTCGTCACGCACAAGGTGATGGTAATGTAATGCGGACAGTGATGAAAAATGTAGGCTACTTGCGGTTCGTCCAGAGTTCAGATATAATCAATCGCGTTAGCATCATTAGCATTCACGCCAGCCCAGTATCGCAATGTGTTGTCCATATTACCCCATGTCTCTCCATAGATTAGAAACATCATTTCTTCCACCATGTCCGCACCACACATGAGGACTTCTGCAGCAAAGAGCACAGAAGAATTCTTCTTCTTTCTCTGTAGCCATGAGGAAGTCATTCTTGGGAGGAGAGTGAGATTGTAGTAGTAGGCCTAGCCCAGCAAGGTAGGCTGCCATACTGTAGGCCTAACTGTATTCAGCAGAAGGGGATTTGATGCCTGGTAGACATCTGGGGCCGGTTTCCCGATAACGTTCACTCTTAGCGAGCTACGAAGACTCCAAAGGTATAACTTACCAAAGTTGTTTACCTTTCTAGTCGTGGTTCCCGAACTATCACTTAGGAGTCTTCTTACGAAAAGCTCCTTACGTCCGACGTACAAGGCACTGTCCACCATGAAGGTGCTGAATTAGGTGACATCGATTGCTCAGAAATCGATTTTTTATTTCACGCGGAGGCTTGAAAGACTTAAGAAAGCGTTCTTTGCACCAAAAAAACACTGCTTATAATAGCCTATCGCCCCCACAACATTCACGCAACTTCAACGTGGATGAACTTATTAGCACACAATGATAAAAAAGTAGTCTAGAAATTAAATGATCTACGTCCACCAAGTAGGCTATGTTTTCATCTGGGTTTGTTTGTTAGTGTGTTAGTTTGTTTTCCGCATGGATAAAAAGATTCGAACGCTTCATGTTTGAAAGCGTTTGAGTGCTTTTCTAGTTTGTTTGTTTGTTTGTCTGTCCGTTTGTTTGCAAGATAGGCTAACTCTAAAAGTTAAAGATGGATTTCGATTAAATTTCCAGGGAAGATCTGAAATGACCCAAGGAAGAAACTATTTAATTTTGTGAGTGATTCGTATCACCGTCTGGATGCAGGAGGCGTAGGCTACATGTGTTTGCTTGGGGGAGGTTTGTGCTTTTCTAGTTGAAATAGGCTATGTAGACTTTTTTTAATCACAGCTGATTGACCAACATCCTCATTCAGTATTGTGTGCCTTTGGTTAACATTAAACATGACAGCAAGCCCGCACATTAGGCCTAAACATTGTAGGACGGTGGGGGGAAGCAAAGAATAAAGCGCTTTTAACTATTTTCAAATGCGTGCACGTTTCATATTTGCATGAAAACATTTCCAGAAACTATTTTCTAAATTAGCATACTTACATAAAATCATTGGCGAACCAAAATAGTGATTTTGTATCATATGAGTTGCATTGCAGGAAATTGCTGTAGGGTACAGTGGCGGCGACTAGCGTCGCGAGTCGAAACATTGCTAAGGTGCAGCTAAGAGAGGTCTGAGAGTGCTCCAGACCACTCTTACCAACGAACGACGTGCGAAAGACATTCGTAGCAAAGAAGGTTTCGGGAAATGCGTGAGGTACTTAAGGTAGAGCTTAAGATAGAGGTTACGAACTACGTAGCGTTAAGAAGGCTTCGGGAAACCGGCCCCTGAGCACTGCACTTCAGCCTTTGCAATAGCTAAACACATAGTGATACTCCTGGCTTAAAATGTTGGTGGTACAAGGAATGCAAATCAGATGCTTTCTATTTACCGGTAGTCAGATTCATGCTGAGAGTGACATGAATTTGTTAAATGCTGTTAGATGTGGGGAATGAACATAGGCCTAGGCTAGGATTCATGAATTCATGATGAACTGGATTACACTGACAAGAAGCAGGCCTAAAGGCTATAGCCACCAGCAAGCAACCCAACAGTAGTCTGGGAACACCCAGAGCTTCACAATTACTCAGTTAGGAGTGGGTCTAGAAAAGGTTCATTGACCAGCAGGGGCGTAACTAGCAGTAAAATTAAACTGAAATTGGTACATTAAACTCTTACCAAATCGTTTCAAAGGTGCAGCAATGTTGTAAAATAAATAAATGCAGTAGTTTACTCAATTCCAAATAAATAGCCTGCATGCCAATGCTGGCCCAAGCCTGTACTTTAGGCTTTAGGCCCGTGTTTTAGGGACATCGGAAAAGGCCTTCAATGGTCTTCAATGGCCACGTTTACATGATGTTTTTAATTCTGAATTAGTTTATTCAGAATTAAATAGATCGGAATTAAAATATTCTCCTTCGAGTTTACATGGAAATAATAATTCCGAATTGGCGTTTACATGGAACATACGTTAATTACGCTTTATTGTATTCTGCTGAACGTCTGGGGGTCGGGAAGGGTTCCGATTGGACAGGCGGCGCATGAACGTAGCCTAATAAGGTCTACCGGAAGAAAACAAACTTTAGCTGGCTAGCAACTTTTTTGTCATCTCGGGTTAACGTTACAGCATGGACAATAACATAATGAAAACGGGTTTCACAGTAACTCTGATAATAGGCCTACTATTTAGCCAGCAGCTCGAGAATATTGTCAAGCTTCACGTTTGCTAGCTGAGGAGGAGAAGACTGTCGGAGAAGGGGGGAAGAAGACGGAGCCGAATTAACCATGAAACGAGCATGCGCTTCTTCTTCCTCCTTGTACGAGCATGCGCCAAACAAACGGAATAAACTTTTAATCGGAATAAAGGTTTACATGATCAAGGAGGGGAGTTAATTCCGCTTTAACATCGGAATAAACCAACCACTTAAATCGGAATTAAGTTTAATTCAGAATCATCATTTTCAAGCGGAATAAGCGTTTACATGGTCTCTTTTAAAGCGGAATTAACTTTTATTCCGATTTAACTTGGTTTTATTCGGAATTAAAGCTCTCATGTAAACGCAGCAAGTGGCCTCTTGCAGAGCACATCTCAAATTTGCCGAAAGCTCGTAGCCTGTGGGTATTCACAAGCTACCCCGACAGAACTAGGGCACTAAGTTCTGTTCTGCTGGCGTGATATACTGTAAGTGGACGCACTTTACCTTCGGGGTGTTGTCCCTGGCTATGGAGGGCCCGAAGACGGACTCGGCGAGGAACTCCAAGGCCTCCCCGGTGCGGCTGCCCCCTCCCTCATAGGGCATCTCCTCCACGGCCCTCAACACCTCCTCCAGCGTAGAGTAGTCCGTCAGGGCGATGCGCATCCTGGGGAGGGACAGCGACAGCGACAGCGACAGCTTGTCAACCCCTGGCCAGCCTGCTGCAGCTCCCCTCAGCGCTGTGCTCTGTACAACTCTACAACTCTCTACAACACTAATCTGACCCTCGTCCTGTCTGGATCCGCTCCAGCTCTCGGGGACACTGATTTATGGGTTTTTAGGGAGGTGTTAAAGTAGCAGGACCGTCACCGTACACAAGCCTGAATTCCTCAAAGGCATTTTTTACCGCATAAAGTGCTATTTAAAGCACTGCTGGGTAACCTTGCGTGTGGTTTGAAGTTTTGAACAGTGAGGTACTGTACATGCATTATTCCATAGATTGAGATGGGCATGCAAATGAACAGTTGTGTGGGTTTTAAAAATGTAAAAACGTAAAATGTCCAGGGATAGAAAGTAAGTAAGTTTTCTTCTGCTGCAGTGTGCAGTAGAGCTAGAGTGATCTACAAGCATAGACAGGTAGTCAGAGGTCATATGGTAATAGTTTTATGGACTTACTAAGCATGCCTCCAGCAATAACTTCAACATCAATACCTGACTGTCATACAAACTCAATCCACTGCAGTACAGTATCTTGGTTGCATTGCACCCACCGACACATTCCAGCGGCGGACGCGGAACTTACTTTGGGGTGTCAGCGTAGACGGTGACCCCGAATCGAACACCCTCCTCCCCGAGCATGCGGTTTTGGAAGGCGCGCATGATGGAGGATATGAACTCCTTCACCTGCTGGAAACTGGTAGGCCCCACAGACCACGACTCGTCCACGAGGAAGACGATGTCGGCAGGCACGGCCGTGCGGCACTCTGCGAAAGCAAGACAGAGGAGACTGTAGGCTACTGTAACGTTACTCTCTGAGTTGTAGTGCCATTTGGCACAGGCACTTAATTTCCCATGTTCCCATTTTCTTACTCATACACTCTCATATATAAAACACTCGAGCTTAAGCGCAAGCATTACTGAAAGGAGATTCTCAGCTGAATGAAATAGTTAATGAGCTTAAAATTAAAAAAAAATCTTTCCATTGCAAATTGCTTATTGCAATGCAAAGTATCTTAAGCTATGCTATACTGGCATTATGTATTTATATCCACTATCCAGTATGAACTTTGTCCTAGATGAATGGCAGGATTTCATGCACATCTTGGAGGCGAGGTGATGGGGTGTGGTATGGTTAACTACCACCTGATGGCAGTACAATCCTGGTAAAAGAACTCCCTGGCAGGCAGACTCACCTTAGGGAGGTGCCAACAGCACACACTCAATGCACCACTTTGCTAATAAAACAACAGCAATGACTAATGCTTAGAATTCCAATAAGAGCCGCGGTTCAATGTGGTCCTGAGCCAGGTTTCACACCCCTCCCTCTCTATCTCTCACACACACACACACACACACACACACACACACACACACACAAAGCAACAAAGACAGAGACAAATGGAAAAGGAAAGGGGTGAAAAAAGGAACAAATAAATAAGGGGGAAAGAGAACAAGGGTATGAAGCTCCTGTGGTAGCCTCCTGATGTTTTGTAGTAAAGCACCAACAACAAGGATTACAGCGCTCCATAAAGCCCAGGGTTTGTTTATATGGCTGTAGGTGATTTCACTTGCCATCCCTCTTCTCCTTTCTAATCTCACATTCATTTTTTATCGTCTCCTTTACAGTCTCATGCCTTTCTTTCTTTCTTTCTTTCTTTGGTGCTTTCTTCCTCTCCTCCTTTCTTTCAATAGAGTTTAGCAAACATTCACAGAACACATCGATTTTGAGCAGGCCTTTTGATTCTCTAAATTGGCCATTCCATGACCACCTTTCCTGGAGACTTTGCTAAAACATGTCTTCGCACTTACTTTGTATGCTTTGGCATGAGCCTCAGTGCCTTTGGGAAAGAACTCAGCTGAGAGTGCTGGGAAATCAGGGGGATATTGGGATAGTGCTCCCTGGGCTTACAACACACAGAGCAGGCAACCAGAGCTTCTGCTGGACAGGTGCTCGTCAGGTGAGAGCCATATGCCCGCTAATGCAGATCACGCGTGTTGCCGACACGCACGCACGCACGCCCAGCCCAGCTCAGCTCCCGAACACAGACATGAAAAACACGCCTCGACATCGCATGTAGCTAAACAGCGCTCCCATGGCTGCCCAGAAATCACACACACACACAGCTCAATTGATTTTACAGTCACGGCTGTGAAGTCTTATCACCGCTTTCAGTGCAAGACTCGGCGGCGCAGAAGCTTACTGGCGTGGCGCTGCTGAGCATTTTATCAAGTTCAGCGTGTCACCTCTGTGAGTAGATCACTGCACCAAGTTAATTATCATCTTTAAAAAAGGTCACAACTTCAATATATCCCTAACCTTCAATTAAATAGATGAGCTGAATTCCTGAGTAGTATGGAAGTGACACTGCACTGTTTCGACACTTACGATTGGTGGTGTGCATGTCTGTGCTTATACATGCATGTGTGTTTGTGTACGAGTGTGTATGCAAGTGTGTGTGTGTGTGTGTGTGTGTGTGTGTGTGTGTGTGTGTGTGTGTGTGTGTGTGTGCATGTGTGTCTGTGTGCCTATGGTGGTATGTCTGTGTGTGTTTGTATGTGTGTAAGCATACACATGTGCATGTGTGTGTGTGTGTGTGTGTGTGTGTGTACTGTGTGTGTGTTCCTGGGGCCACTATTTATTGACAGGCACCCTGCAGGGGAGTGTGTGTTTGTGCTAATGTCATGTTGTCATATTGTGTGTCGGCCCACAGTCTTTTCAGAGGCGATGCAGCTTACAAGGGATTAGCTCTGACACATACGCCTGCAATTCCGCACGGCGCCATAAAAATAAAGGCATGACAAGCGATGACAGACTGCTCATCTCTCAACAGGACTCAACATCTCACCTGTCTGTTCAGCTCCATAACATGAATGTTTCATTCTCTCTCTCTCTCTCTCTCTCTCTCTCTCTCTCTCTCTCTCTCTCTCTTCTCTCTTTCTCTCTCTCTCCCTCATTTCTCCCCTTATGTGTATGTATACATTATGTATCCAAGATAGGTATACATACATACATATGGATGGTATAGATTGAGACTACACCAGCTGTGGGCCAACAGTCCAAAAGAAGAGCTTTGCTAATTAGGAAAATTCCAAAGTCCCAACAACAGGTTGCTGTGGAATCTGGTGGCAAAATGGCCTCTTTCAGTCATGTTTGTTCTGGTGCATGCTTCATTAGCCATGTTACTGTTATCACACCTTTTCAGTTATTATTATGCAGATATTCAGAGTTATTTTGTTTTTTACGCCAGTATGCCTGGGATTGTTTATAAACATCAAAACCTGGGCAGCACCAAAAAGAGAAAGAGTGTGTGTGTGTGTGTGTGCGTGTGCGTGTGCATGTGCGTGGTTGGGTGATGTGGGTTTGACACTTGGAAAAGAACGCAGCCATCACAAATCACCAGGAACACAAGGTGACTCGACCCCTCGGTTCAAGCCCCCCACGGCTAAAACAGCCAGTCTGTCACTCACAGCGAACAGAAGTGGGCTGGAAAATTACAGTGTTTCAGGGCAGAAGTAATTGGCCTTGAAATCTCGCTTGCCGCCACCACCTACCACCGCCACCGCCACCACCACCACCACTACTACTACTACCTCCACATCCATTCTGCTCACATCAGCTTGCAGAGAGGTAAGTGCACACAGAATCACCCCCCCTACACACACACACAAACACACACACACACACACATAAACACATAAATGCTCACACACAGACTCTGTTTCTCTGCTGATTGTGTGTTCAGCGGTCTCCGTGTCCCACACAGGTGGGCGCTCCGGTCTCAGGCTGGCCGGTGGAGAACTGGACACAGCAGGCGGGCAGCTGCATGCCTCTCAGATGCCCTCCCACCCTTGGACATCAATCCCCCCCCCCCCACACACACACACACACACTCCCCCTCTGCCCCTTCACCTGGCCCTGCCCCCATCGGCAGGTGTGCAGACACTTTCGCATCTGGACCTGATAGATCCTCTGTCTGCTTGTCTGAGGCTGTGTGAAGGAGCCTTTCTCCTCTCCCCGCGCCCAACCTTCCAACCTCCACCCCCCACCCCCACACCTGCCACCCCTCTCCCCCCCTCCCCTCCTACCTTCGGCTTGGCCGAGGACCGTCCGTGTCGAGAGAGACAAGAGTGACAAGAGCGAGATCCACGCATAGAGGCAATCCATCCTTTCCCCTCTGCCTCCTCTTTCTCTCCTCTCTCACTTTCTCTCTCTCTCTCTCTCTCTCTCTCCTTGGCTCCTCTCCTCCCAGTCCAGCGTTCTTGTCGTCCTCTCCTCCTCCTCCTCCTTCCTCTCTCCTTCCTCCTCTTATCTCCTCCTGCAGGCTGTGCTCCGGGCCCCTTCTCTGACACTCCGCCGAATTCAGCTGTGCCTCGGCCTTATCTGAGAGCAAAACAGAGACAGAGACAGAGCGAGAGAGAGAGAGAGAGAAAGAGAGAGAGAGAGAGTGAGTAGGAGATAGACATCACCATGCAGTATGTATATGACCAGCTTGATCTGCGCGTAATTCACGTCGGAGATGATTCGCCGTTGAAAACAAGCTCCGTATCTGCGGACGATTTATCTTCCGCTCCTTATCGGCCTGCCCATCTCTCAAATGCAGAGCGCCGGTGCTTGAAAAATGTCTGTCCGTGACCTTGTGTGAATTTGTCCTAATAGAAAACACGGCTCTGATGTATCACAGGAACTAGGATATCATATTGCTCTGAATGGGAGCTAGAAGGAGAAAACATTTCCATCTCATTGATGAGATTTCCCTTGTCTCATTCTTATCAAACTCAATAGAGCAGGCAGCGATGGGGAATAGCAACTGTTTCCAGCGTTTGCTAAGGCTCTTTCTCCCGGTGGTAATGTGTTTCTAAATGCATCGCATCCAAATCCCTAAAACATCTCAACTTGCCAAGTGGGTGACTATAACACTAAGCCTGCAGGCAGCAGAAGAGCCTTCATTTCTACTGAACTGCCAATGAACCTCGTCATCTTAGACTCTCTCATGCCAGTGTTGCCAGCGTGGCACAATGCCAGTGTTGCCAGCGTGGCACAGAGGCCAAAGCAGGTGCGTTTAACCTGCAGTCTGGTTGTGTTTCTACTCAGAGCACACAGTCCCTGCACCTCCACCAGCGGTGATCCTGCAGCTCAGGTTTGCAGAGAGAGGCGCGCTCAAACTCCAAGATATCTCCTTCTTCGGGTGCAAGTTAAATATAGTATTCCAATGCGCAAAAGAACCGCACTCACTAGTTCGTTATCTTTTTATTCTTTATTGTAGCACCATGCCTAAAAAACAGAACCGCACTCACTAGTTCGTTATCTTTTTATTCTTTATTGTAGCACCATGAACTAAAAAACAAAAACACGTTTCGGCGTCAAGCCGTGCTCAATGTGTGGAGCTACAGTAAAGAATAAAAAAGATAACGAACTAGTGAGTGCGGTTCTTTTGCACAACCACAACCACACTGCAGGTTAAACGACCTACCCAAATGCAAGAACGAGGCCCTCAGAGATAGTGAGAGAGAGAGAGAGAGACATAAAGAAGGACGGATAGAAAGAAAGAGGCTGGTAATGTGTGTAGGAGAAGCTACAGATTCCACCAGGTGCCATAAAAAGAAAAAGTGGCAATGTTTTGGTTTGTCTGTACTGGCCTGGGCCACGGTGGAAACATGCATGACAGATATACAGTATACTGTAGATATACAAAGAAAGAACTCCCCCTGAGCTAACAAAAACACAACCATTTATAATTACAGGGGATTATAACATTGCCAATGTTTTAGTTTCTCTGTTCTGGGCCACAGTGGAAATGTGCATGACAGACATATAGCTATAGATAGATACCAAAAAAAGGACTTTTTTAACTACCATTTATAATTATAGGGGATTATTATATTGGTGATATACTGCACGTCTAAATGAAAGTTCTCACAACAACTTTAAGAGATGCCTGAAGACAAAAGGAGATATTTTGTGGCCAATGTGTACATTGATACTCTTCACTCCCACACAACCCGTGATTTACTGATTGAATGTTACCATGGTTACCACCTACGGTGGATTTCCCATAAAAGAAGTATCCACAAAGAAGTGCCTTATTGAATTAAACTAATTCAATCTTATTTAGCATCGAGAGTGTGAACAGATGGTTAGTGTGGTACGTTTATATCCCTGTAGCACCAGAGAAGTTAAAGAATGTCATGGACATTTTCTTTCCATAACAATCTTCTCTGATTAAATCATTTGAATTTGCTGACCAGATTGCCACAGATTAGCCGTTTTGAAAGAAAGAAATGTCCGTAACAGTAACAAGCTTTCTTAAGGAAAATTATGTTTTGACATTTTATAATAACTATTCTCTCTTATCAGACCTTGCTCCAGGTTAAACTTCAACACGAGCTCTTGAAAATAGCAAGCTTTACTTGAAACTAACTCATTCTACTCAGTTGGCTAGATCTTTATCTTAACACATGTATTTTATTTTATGTGTGCATCCTAGAGTCATCCAACTGCAGCACCACATCAGAAACGAAAATCAGTGTAGGCTATAGTGCGGGAACATATGATGTTAGCTATTTGTAGAGCAACAGCACATCATTAAACCCATGCAACAAACAGCATATCAGTAAATAAAGCAACTGAAGGCAAAACAAGCTTCCTTTCTGAACTCTTAAACAAGCTGCGGGATGAAAACAGTGTCGGGCATCTGTGCCTCTCTGCATGCGAACCCTTTCTGTGCTCAGCGTGAGCCGCACAGCTGGTAAAGGCTGCCAAGACAGATATCACCAGCAGGACCCTCTGACAGAGGTGCCATAAAAGAAAAGTAAAAGCAGGGGGAAAATAATATTGCAGAGGAACACCACGCCACCCCTGCCATGCCAACAAACGCATGAATCAGCGCATGGCCAAAGGCGCACGCCGAGCAAAAGCAAACTTCATCCACACATCCCTCATCCAAATGGCGTACGAACTGTCTCTCTCAAACTGAGAGAGAGCTGGAGCTGGAGCTGGTGTGGGTCTCTAAGGACAAGTGGAGCCCAGGTGAGACCTGACACCATGACTAATCTCCTGAGCTAATACGCACCGTGTGTGTGTGTGTGAAAGGGAAAGGGAGAGAGAGAGAGAGAGAGTATGTGTGTGCATGTGTATGTGCATGTCGCTGTGCTCTTTGCATTTCTCCAGGCTGAAGAGATTAACACTCCCACTGTGTGTGTGTGTGTGTGTGTGTGTGTGTGTGTGTATGTGTGTGCGTGTGTGTGTGTGTGTGTGTGTGTGTGTGTGTGTGTGTGTGTGTGTGTGTGTGTGAATCATCTGTGCATCTGTGAATCAAACAAAAAGAGGTAGTGATGCAATGTTGGTGCACATGACTGCCTGGTCACATGTTCATATTCCATTTGTTTCTATTCAAACGGATGTGCTGTCAGTGCAGTGAGTGATTGATTTGTCCCGAGCCTTGTTCCGCTGTATACCAAAGTTTAGATGTGACTGACTAACCAGTAAATAAGGTTAACAATATTTGAATCAGTGGGTGACCCTGACACCATGCACTGACCCAAAGACTGAAATCAATGTGAGGAAGCAGCTATGATTTTAGTGTCTATTTGCATTGTGTTTTCTAAGTGATTTCACAAGCAAACAATGTAATCTTATGATGCCTTTAAGGAATGAGGTTGCTTTCCTCATAAATCTAAAAGTGTAACTTCATCGAAATAAATACAACACTAAAAAAGCACATCAGCACTGAAACAGACAACATGAAAAGGAGAGAGAGAGAAACAGAGAGAGAGAGAGAGAGAGAGAGAGAGAGTGGAATGAGATTCCTCGCAGGTAAACCCCAACTAGATTTCAGCATCCATGACTGCTTCCTTTGCTATATCCCCTCAAGGAAGAGAGAGAAATGGACTGTGAATATGTGAGAGTGAGAGGGAAAGATAGAGAGTGAGAGGGAAAGAGAGACAGAGAGAGAGAGATGGAGGGGGAGATGTGATGAGATGAGATGAGAAGACCCAAACGTATTTGAATTCCAGGCCAAAGAAAGTCAATTTGCCCTCCAGGCTGCTCAGCGCAGCTCTTAGGCTGGGATGAGCAGCAGGCTTGACGCGGCTCTGTTGTCTCTACACTGTAAGGGAGAGTCGGCGGCGAGGGGCGAGACCCATCTCAGCGGCACACAGTCAAGGCTGTGCCCAGCATCTCCACTATAATAGGCAAACTGGGGAATTGTGAATTTAGACTCATGATCTACTCACACACATGTGCCTCAAACAATCCAATTTCAGCTGGAAGGGAGAAGGAAATTGTGGCCAAAACTGAAATGTTTGCCCTGTTGGCGGCGTCTCAACAGCCTGCAGAACTGCTAACGATTCCGGAAGACTCGTTTTGAGCAGCATTCGCTCAGTCGTTCCGGCCTTTTTTCACTTAGAGCTCTGTCAGAGGTGACTATAAAGATGTGAGATTGGAGCCAGTTGTGGAATCACATGTGTCCCCCTATTTTCAGATGGGGCTTCAGGTGCTGGAGGATCTGATGCCCTCTCGCCCTCAACACCTGCACTGCGATGGGAGAAGACGATCTGTGTCTGCTCAATTTATTGGGAGGAGACCAGACTGTTAAGATCTATCTGTCTCATCTCTGGGCCAACTAAATGCCAGTAAACCCCTCTTTCCAACAGGTGGTTTCGCTTCATAAAACCCCAGGTCTCCTACAAGACATTCATAAAGGCGTTTTTATTCCAGTAGAGGGAAGATCTGGCTCCAGGATGCAGATGTAGGGGCAGGGGTGCTGAGGTGTTTCTGTCTCAACTCTGAGGGTTCACTGCACATGACTCACAGCAAGGACGATGTCTTGAGGAACTCATCCTGTGTCGACTGTACATTGTACAGATGTGTTCAACCTGTGCAGTCATCTCTGTTGGGATGCAACAGTCCTGCATTTGCCTATATGTTCAGTTTTTTTCTGGGGGGAAATCCTTAAGGAACCAGTAAAGGAAATAACTAAACTACTCCTTAGTAGTCAGCTATCCCACATTTGTTTTGAAGTCATGATGCCATTGGCACCATTTTGGTGTCTGTCAAGCTTGCATTAAGGCATCAAGCAGATACAAACACGATTTTTGCTTAATTTTCTCGGTATTTAAAACAAAGTGCAGTCCAAGCAGAGGGCCCGTGTCCTTCCATTCACATACCAATCCTGTCTGTGCTTGTAAGGCCCCACGCTACCAAAATCAGGCGCAAAACCAGCACAGCGGAAACAAGGGAGACATTCCACGGGGGAGAACTAACCTGCCTGAATAGTGGTGTTTTGAGATCACAGGTTAGATAGGTGGAAAGGTGACACAGGCAACCTCAGAAAAACTGAAACGTTGTCCCAATACATGAGGAAACGTTTTGAGCAACGTTGCTGGTCTAAAGCATTACCGGGTAATCACGACAATTTGCCTACTGATAAGTGCTGATGATTGCTGATAAGTACTGATGATTGCTGATAAGTACTGATGATTGCTGATAACGACTTCGGAAAAACAGTGATGTCCAATCAATGGGGATGTACGCAAACAACACTAGTCAGGAACATTGGCCATGCAACACTGCTCCAAAAGTTTAACAGGTCCTTAACTTCACAGCTTCACTCTCGTGAGCCTTTAGTGACCACACTCTCTGCCATAATGACCACGTCCCCGGATCCCACTGATTCTCTGATGGGAAAGACTGAAGATCTGCACAGAGTGGATTGAAGATGCTAAGCTGATTACTTTTACGGAGAAAGGCTGTGAGAAAAAATGGCCCTTACACTACAGTGACCTGAACTGAACAGATTTCTGGTGGCTGCTGGACATTCCGGAAACATCCGGCAATGCTCTGACAATGTAATCACATTGGGCCAGGCCGACCTGAGATCTGAGGTGTGTGTGTGTGTGTGTGTGTGTGTGTGTGTGTGTGTGTGCAACAGTGGCATTGTGTCTGCACAGAGTTTTTGTATGGCAACTCGGAGGAGATTAAGAGGGGAGAGGAGTTCGCCCGAGTCCCTGGAACTCTCATTTTCTCTTGGTTCTCTCCAGCATGCTCTACAAGTCACTGTGCATGTCAGCTATTTCTACATAATGGCATTTTCCACTTCACAGGGGATTAGCCCCGAAGGTGTGAAATTGGGAGCACTGAATAGACACACACACACACACACACACACACACACACATATATACGCACACACATTTATACATACACAGATTCACGCTTTTACACTAATGCACAATTTAATAAACACAGCTACAGACACACATCCTAATAAAGATATGCAGACGCACACACACACAATCTCACACACAAACTCTCTCCCACACACACATTCGCTCTCTCTTTCTTTCTCTTTCATACACATACACACCCCCACATACATAAGGAGAGAGAGAGAGAAAGGGAGAGAGAGAGAGAGAGAGAACAAGAGAGAAAGAGTGTGAGAGAGAGAGAGAGAGAGAGAGAGCAGATGTTTTCTTCATGGCATTACGTCTGTGCTCCCAGTCACCAGGGCTAGTGGACCTGCATGTCCTCACTTGACATTCGTTACAATACATTCATTCACTTCCCAGCGTGTATCTGTGCTTCTCATTGTACCTGCGCCAACGAACACTCTGGCACACATGAGCATCCAAAGTCCCGATCTAAGAGCCAAGCAACAGGCCATCCCCTCTCCCAACCACCTCATTCACTGACCACGTTGTGCGCAAAAGCATGATTAATGCACTGAGTGTGTCTGGCCAAAGATCCCTCCACGGAGCCCTCAGAACTGGCCGGCCAGCCATGCAGCCAGTCCCCCGGTCATTCAGTCAGACCAGAGCAGGTCATTAACGACATTACAGCACCGCTACAGAGGACCCAGACTCCATGTCAGAGTGGCGCCTTTATGAATCTATACAGTAATTTCCCGCATATACTGTAGGCCGCATTGTGTATAAGCCAGAGGACAGTGTTTTATGCAAGTTAGAAGAAAGTTTGCAAAATCAATGTATAAGCCGCGGCTAATAGTCGTGAAATTACGGTAATGTATCATTTTTGAAACGTTTTAAAAATGAAAGTGTGTTTAAGCGAGGCCTATGTTGTGTTGTGCCGGTGGGACTGATGGCAGTGCTGGAGTGGAGATGAAGTGGGGGAGAAGAAATGAGCAGAAGCTGCATGCAATCCCAAATCTGCTCCGTGGTATCAGTGGTCTCCGCACAGAATGTAAATGATAAATACATACAGGGACCCGAATCCAATTTGCGTGGAGGAAACACGGTACACCAACTGGTTATTTATGTGCTTGTGTTTACACAGTGCTTATGCGAGTAAGTGTGTGTGAGAGAGTGAGACAGAAAGAATGCATTTGTAGACACATGAAGTGCTTTTTAATCTGAGCCGCACACATAAACAAACACACACACACACACACACACTGGGCCAGAGCCAGAATTAGTTGGCATTCAGTGGCAGAACACAGATGCAGTGCAACAAGGTGTAAACTTAAAGATCTCTCTGAGACGACAGTTATTTTGTACTAAAGCAAAACTGAGCCCAGCAGTAAACTCTAAGTAACTGTATATGAAATGTCCTCTCACCTTCAGACCTACCTGTCTACTTATTTATCTGTTTAAAGTCAAAAAAGCGTTGATCTTTGATAAAAAAATGTAGAATGCAGCGTTATCTGAACTCTGGTTTTGAGTGTAATGGCTGCATACCTATCTGAATTCATCATGCTTCTCAGAGCGACCCACACAGCATGGGCCACGTTCAAAGACTGGACTCTCTCGCTCACCTTTCGCTGGAGTCCACCATACTCCCCTGAGGTGCGTCTGTCCGTCCAGCGGGAGGGGAAGACCCAAATAAAAGAGTGGCGTTCCAGAGGTGGAAAAAAGATGGAGAAATGATATTCCTTTCAAGAGGGAGAGCAGGCAGGTACTCCACACTGAGATCCCGGGACTCCGAGAACGAGGGGTGTGAATCCAACTGTTGACAGGATGAGTTGCTGTATGCCTGTCCCACTCAAACTCTCTCTCTCTCTCTCCCTCTCTCTCGCTCTCTCTCCCTCTCTCTCTCTGTGAGCAATTGAATGAATGAGGCATGCGCTTAAGCAAGTGCTGTTTCACTTAAGTTGAGGGTGTGTGTGGGGGCTGCTTCAACCTGTTGGTTTTCCCATTCAAAAACAGAGTGTGTTTGAGAAAGAGAGACAGAGAAAGTACATATTTATTGATTTGTTCCCTGACCCTGTCAAGAATGTGTCTGTTTTTGTCATATTTGGTCCAATCCCCTCAATGAGTGAGCTTGTGAGAAAGGAGGAATGCAACTCTATTGTCTGAAAAAAATCAAGGAAAATGTTTTTCACCAACTTCAAAGCTCCCTGTCCCTTAATATAATCATTTCACTGAGTTCTAATATTAGGATTTAAAGGTCTTAAAGTCCTTGTTAAGGTCACAGAACCTGATGCACAGTGAGCTTGATGAAACACAAGCAGCATTTGACCACAAGCATGTAACCACAAGTACACCACCACATTATTATCTTGAGCATTTCCTCATTGTAGGATTATGCTACAAGAGCAGAAAAATGACTGTTCTGCTGCCAAACCACCAAGGAATACTAGAAGGCACGACAGAAAGCAGAACAGGCTGTGGGAACCTCTCCAGAGGATAGCTGTAAAGTTTTGCTTAATAAATCCGATACACAAATCCGAGAACCTCTACAACAGCTTGTACTGTATATCATATCATTCTAGAGTGACATTTTTGATGAATGACTTGCTGGATGTACATGAGCTTTCCCTTCTGTACTTTTAATGCTATCCTAAGTGATTCCCCTGGTGCGTTGATGATCAGTCACGACTGACACTGAGGCTAACCTTAGGGTCGGCTAAAATCATCACTTACCTCCCGGGGGGAGGAGTGGCTAAGACACCTCAGACATTTAAAGGTGCTAAAGTTAAGGTAGCCGTGGTCACAAAAGCGCGAGCTATGCCAAGGTCGCGCGGAGGTCGAGCCGCTTATTTGCGGAGGGCACACAACTGCGTTTAAGGGTCTATAGAGTCTCAAATAAAACCAGACAACATGTTGTTAGACAAACAAGCACCATGTGGGAGAGAGAGCGAATGAAAGCAGTCCGTAAAAGCCGATAAGAGCGAAAGGGAGTGTCCCCTTCCCATGATTTGAAAAGCACACTGGCCAACCGAGGTCACCTTTAACGGTCACCGTCAGGAATGCTAAAGGGCTGTTTTTATTGGTGCTTGCCAGCTGTCAGTCAGGTCGCTCCATAACTCACGCAATAGATGTAAGTATATAGGGGTCAAACGTGCACGTGAGAATACATCCATTCTCACACACACACACATTCATAGACAAAAGTATGACATTTCAGTCAGTAAGCAGATGCCAAAGTGACACTTTGTGGTGAATCACAAATGATTCAAATATGTGCGTATAAAATCGAGCTGCAGAACAGTGTTACTCACGCTCACAAATACTGTACACAGAGATACACAGCACGCGAGGAGAAGCGCTGGCAAAATACAAACTCTCACAGCCCGGATTACACAAGTGCAGACACGACTACTACACACAGGCACAATAACTCATAACTTTAGTTTTACTGGTTACAGGTCAGGAGTAAAACATTCACCTCAAGTAGGAGTTCAAGTAAACAAGAGCCGACCCAAATGGATGTGCTTGTCATGCAAACCTATTGTACGGACTGCATTCTTGCTCTCTCTCTCTCTCTCTCTCTCTCTCTCTCTCTTTAGCACTCAGAAGTTCATGCTACACATTGCAAGCTAACATGATGTGAGGTGCCAAAGTGGTCCATGATGATTGACAACATCACAGTTTAACAAGTAACACAGTCGAACACAATGCAAGTCTCACAGGGGAGCTACACCAGGCACCTAACTGAAGCGTTCCGTTTGCGTTTTCTGCAACAATTAGCATCCGCTAATTGTTATAGCGGCACATATGTTCGAAAAAAATATACCAGTCATCTAAAATGCTATTTTTACGTCGAGAGCGATACGCTTCAGTTACGCATTCCGTGTAGCTTCCCTGTTAATATCAAGCACTGAGATCCCCAATGTACTGTATGTGTTAAGTAGTCAAACAGGTTAACTTTGCATACAGCCTGTTTCTTTACTGATCTCTGGATGGGGCTGGACTGGGCTGGACTGTGTAGTGGTCACACTCACAGGGGGTTGGGTCGGTGACCGGCCAGAGGTGACCAAAGTGGGTGGGGAGTGGGTGAAAGTGTCCTGGGTGCTGTGAGGGCATCTCATTTTCACAGGTGTCCTCACACCTAGGGGGGCAATCGGGGTCACAGCAACCCAACAAGGGGTCAACGGGAGGGGGGGGGGGGGGGGGGGGGGGGGGGGGGGGTTCAGGGCAGACAAAAACACATCATGTCAGTCAACCTCCTACACAGAGATTACAAGCCAAAGCCTAATTTTAACATGTGATGCAATCCACACCACATTACACTGGCTAATCAGCACCACTGAAAGGAGACTAAAATACCACTACAAACCCAACCCGATGGCTATCACTAGATGACACAATATTATTCTTAAAGTAAAGCTTTACTTTTAGGGGGCCAGCAGCTACTGTATAAAAACCCCATTAGGATGTAGTGTGTAGCCGTCTACACTAGTTTGTGCAGGGGCACACAGGACACTGAGGGATGTCTGTGTTGCAAGCCTTTGTGTGTTTAGGTGCCGTTCAAGTGTAATCACATTCCTGGCTGCGGTGACTGATGGCTGAGAAACATGGCAAAGAAAAAGGCTGATTGTATATAGCCAGTGTTCAGCGGGGGAATATTAACCAGGCTTGTCTTTCTAAACCGGTAGCTAATTGCAGTTTTCACTGGGCGCGGGTCCCCAGCGTCCTCTGTTCGGCGGCAAAAGTGCACTTTGATTAAATTCAAGCTGTAGGCAAAGTCGAAAACAATCATGTGCACTGGGAGTCGTCTGCACTCAAAGGCAGAAGAAAGCGAGCATCACCAAAGTAATCCCCTCTCCCTCTCTCTCTCTCTCTCTCTCTCTCTCTCTCTCTCTGTGTGTGTGAGTGTGTGTGAAAGAGAGAGAGAGAGAAAAGGACAGAGTTAAGAGAAGGAGAGAAAGAATGGAGAGACAATGGCAGAGAGAAAGTGGAAATGTTGAGAGAGAGAAAGCAATACCATACAGATGAGTGCACAGCATGAGTCACAGAGTATGCACATGTTTGTCTATAGAGTATGTACGTATGCATGCCTATATTTACAGTATGCTAGGAGAGAATTTGGGGAGATGGAAGGTGGGGGGGGTGGATAGTGTCTCATCCATCAGGAATGTCTTGGGCTTGGCTGATGCCCTGACACTGCTGTAAAAAGTGCAAAACTCTCAAGGGTAATTGCAGCTCCAGAACCATGGCTTGTTTTTACAGGCTGCTTGGACACAATCTCCTAAACTCCTTTCCCTCTCACTCCCTCCACCCACCACCACCACCACCACCTCCACCTTTCCTCACCTTACAGCCAATTAGGCGTCTTCTCATCCAGCGCAGCCAAATCACCTGGTCCCATCTGCTGTATGGGCCTCTTGCTCGTCCACCGACTCTAATTCATCACGGCCACCACGCTTTCCTCCTCCCCCATGAAAACAGATGCATAAATAAGGGCCATCTATGAATATGCAGCTCCTCGCTCAATGAGAGTGATCATCCCAGGAGTTTCCCCTCCAGAACAGAATGGCTAATTTGATATATAGATTTAATGTAATGGCGAAATCTTAATTATAGTTTCATTTTTGTGCTCGACTGGCTCTCCGGGCCGCGGTGATGAATCAAACATAACGCTCGCCCGCAGTTCTTTTTGCTCCACTTTAATTGTGTTTTTCTGACAGTGAAGAAGTTCCCCCGGTCTGGCTTTAATTACATAGATCTTGGCTTAACTACTGGCTGAAACATATTGATTACTGTAAAACACACAGACGCTTAGCCGTGAGTGGGCCGGAGACTGAGCTCCCCACAGGCTAGGCAGCCATGCTGTGGTGCGTATTATTTTCTGAGGAGTGTGAGTGTGAGCTGTTTGTGTTTGCCGTGAAGCTGCCTCTCTCCTGCTCCCCCCCCCCCCCCCCCCCCCCTTATGTATCTCCTGCATCCCTGGTGAACTCAGGCAGTTCAAAACATAGTGCTAAATATGACCATCGCCTGACATTCTTTGACGACAAGTGACACAAAGAGGATGCCAATCTCGACCGCAAGTGACAGTCAAGCAATAGACACAGTTGTAAAAGCCAACTACACATCAACACACACATACACAAACATGTACACACACACACACACACACACACACATACAGTACACACACTCACATTCATAGGCACATTGCCGCAAGCGTAGCCCCCAACCGTTAAGACTCCTGACAGCCTCTCCCTAACAATTTGGCCGTAATCAATGCTGTGTGCCTCAGAGAGGGAGTGAGCTGCAGGAAATAAATGAGAACAGTGGTCATGGCAACGGTAGCTGAGCAAATCCACTTCAGCTATGCACAAAGGATCCTCAACAGACAGTTGTTACTGACCAAATATTGACCAGATAAAACCCATAGGGCCATATATATATCATAGATATATCATACATATTACATAATGTATTCATATTATGTTAACATACATGGTCTTCAACATCACCCTCTTGACATAGAGTTGGTCTACCCACCTTGACCGACATCTCAAGCAACACTATGTCTGTATCTCTATGTTCTTGTTTTGAATTTGACACGTGGAACTATGTTTGTGTTCCTTTGCTCCAACATGGAGGAAAGCATTGAGCGTGACGCGTGTCAGGGAAGAGAAGAGAGGAGAAGAGAAGAGAAGGATCAGAGGCTGCGGGTGAGAGACAGGGTCTGAGAGACAGGGCCTGAAAAGCCGTGATGAGAGGTGATGTCTGGCAGCTCAGCGAGTCACTCTGCAACAACATGGACACGCTCGGGGCTCCTTTCTGCGGCTTTTTGTGGGCAAATGATGTGTGCGTAATCTGGTCATGCGTTTCACACTCAGTCATGCATGTGTACACCCACACACACACACGCACGCACGCACGCACGCACGCACGCACACACACACACACACACACACACACACACACACATATGCAAGCAGACAAATAAATACACACATACAGTACACTCAAACAGTCATGCAGGCTGTCAGCGTGCAGTTCCAGGGATGCCTGTGGAGTAGCTGAGTGTAAATGCTGGGCTGATTTATGCCATATTAAATGCCACGAGCTAACCTCCGTTTGATTAGGGCCCATACTACAAGCCTGCAAGCACGGGCAAGTCAGTGCTGTACACACAAAAGCATACCTGCACTCTGAAACCTGGCAGGGCATTCTGGCATCCCCTCACCAAGCTAATACAATAGCCAAACAGAGAGAGAGAGTGCAGACTTGCACATCATTCCTTTGTTGGTGGTGTAAGTGTGCTAAGTGGGATACTGAATTAATCAAGTAATTAAGTTGTTATTCATTGGCAACAGGTAGTACAACAGGAACACGAGCAGGTTTCCTGTATTTGCAGCCTGCGTTGACATTTTATTTTTGTCTCTGTTGATTTGTCTCTACTTGCTGAAAGTGCTTTCCTCTCTGAATGACCATCCACTGTAACCTTGCACACACTTCCGGCCAAACAAAAGCCCAAACCACTCGTGCTCCTCTGCAGTGTTTTCCACCCTCTACTTATAAAAGAGAGCTAACCGTAGCATCTCCTGGCACCATGTGGGCTTAGCGTTGTCTCTCCAATCGGCTGCCACGGTCAGTTCCTCCTGTCCACTCACTGCGGCTCCACCTCTGACCCAGCAAAATGGCCACTCTGGACAGTTCCCATCGCCGAGCCCCAGAGGCTAAACGAGAGAGCAATTCTCCTCTGCGGACTGGAGTGCCCTCCTGATATAATTCCCCAGGGCTGCTCGCTACTGGAGCGACCAAAACAACCGGCCATTAGCCTCGACGGGAGACGAACATTGAGTAGGCCTACAGCTCTGAAGACCAGACCGAAGGGCTCACTCACATCCTGTTCTTTTTTTTGCCTGCCTGCCTGCTCTCTTGATCTGTGAAGGACTTCCTCTAAACACACTGCCTGCAATCAAGTTGATTTACTGTCAAGCTAGGCTACCATAAACCCAGCACTCGGTAAAGGCCGTATAGTTCTGAGTGTGTGTTTTTGTGAATGCCACCTCATTGGTCTCTCTAGCGCACACGTCATGGTAAATGTTGTTTATTTGCATCTCACTCTTGCCTGTATTGAACAAATCCCTGAATAAAGCGCGAGGAAGAAGAAAAACAATCGCTTTAAACAAGTCCAACACGACCCAATAGCCTAATGAGCCACATCTGAGTGTCGCAGGGTAGCCTACACAAGCAAGGTCCTAATGACTACGTGTTTACTGTTAATGAGCCCATAAACACTAACTAAAAGTGGCACTTGTGTGACCGACCTTAAACCAAGGGGGCATAAAACTTTCGGTTGCTACCGCTAGCGGCTCCCACTCTGAACTAAGACCCACTGAACCACAGTCCTGTCTCCTTGGAGACGCTAAATGTTCAACAACTGCTATAAACATCCAGGGCACGACTGCTCAGGGGTCGCTCTGGCTTAATGAAACAGTAAAATACCTTTGTGGACTGTTAGATAACCGGCCAACACCGGGGAGCTAAAGCTAACTCAAAGACGATCAGCTCTCGTCGTAGGAGGAGAACGTGCGTGGGTACACGAGAGAAGCGGCGGCTGTCTGATGACAATAACAGGGGGAACGCTGACCAGCAGACACAGCCTGCAACAGCTCAAGAGGTCGCCGCGGCAACAGGAAACAGAAGCAGAGAGAATGTGGAGTTTGGGCCTTTGTGGTGGAGGAATGGCTTTGATGGACTTCACATCTGGAGCACTGGTGGAAGCCATGAAAGCAAGCGAGAAAGTGGACGTTTGAGCAAGAAGTGCTGGAGGAAAAGCAACACCACTGTGTCATATTATTTGCCAGATTTTGGGACTCTGGAGGGATTTTAGCAGACACATGGGGGTGTTTTGTCATTCTAACAGCCTAACCATAGCTCATTTATCACAAAATGGGCTGCCGGTAAGATTAGATGGATTGTCACGAATTTGCTGAATCAAGCTTCTGCAACAGCACAGTCCAGCTCCACAGGTGTCTGTCTCCATCTAAATCAACGTCAGGAAATTAGGAACACCTTTACTTACCTACATAACTACCTGTTGCAAAACTCCCCACGGTGCTCCACTTTTGCTTGTGTTACAAGAAAGCTCAAAGGCCCTCAGCGGTGCACGTGTGTGTGTGTGTGTGTGTGTGTGTGTGTGTGTGTGTGTGTGTGTGTGTGTGCTGTAATCTCTGGGTCTCTGGCATCCACAGGTCAGGTCAGTGAACCCGAGGGGAGCTGATCTGAAGTGGGACATGTGGGAACCTGCCCTGGGACATGCGAGCTGCAGACATCTGACAGTGAGGTGGTGGATGGGTGGGGGTGGGGTGGTCATGGGGATGGAGGGGAGGGGTGGGGTTTGCCTGGGGTGGTCCGAAACGGTGGGGGGAGAGCCGGGGTTTAGGTGTGAGGCTGGAGGATGACTAACAAGCTTACAGGACCTGACGTGACGAAACGTCTCCAGCTGGGCTGACTGAGAGAGGGCTGCAGCATGGACTGAGGGGTGGAGGTGGAGGGACAGGGGTGGTTGGGTGACACGCACGCATGTGTGTGCTCTTAAAAAGACCTGTTGAAGGCCCCAGTCGTGGCGCGACTGGCTGGGGCACCTGCACCGCACGCCGGCGACCCGGGTTCGATTCCCGCCCCGTGGTCCTTTCCGGATCCCGCCCTACTCTCTCTCCCACTCGTTTCCTGTCACCCTACACTGTCCTATCTCATTAAAGGCATAAAAGCCCCAAAAAATATCTTAAAAAGACCTGTTGAAAAGCTGTAAGCTCAACTTGGTTGGCTTTCAGTCGGCTAGTGATGAATGCCCTCAATTGCTTTTTCCATAACACTGCAACAAAACATGCCTCAGAGGATCCAGAGGAGAGAGATTCCTAAAACACATAAGCGCGCATGCATGCATGACTGCACGCACACACACACACACACACAGAGGCCCCTTGCAGACCATTATTTATCCGGGCAACATTTGCTCCTCATTACCCCAGTGAACGCTACTGCAGCACCAATGATGGACAGATTCATCGAAGACGGCAATAAAAATGTGCCGTTAACCGGAGTCCGATAACATCCGTGGGCCTGGCTGTCCATCAGGAAATCAAACGGGATTGTAAAAAGCACACCGCTTTTTTATGGGCCGTGCTAAAGGCCTTGCGCTAGATCCCAGTCCCTTCTGGTCAGCATGTGGTCTCTCAGAAGCCCCTGATTTGAGAAGGCAAACCAATCCAAACAAACATGCAGATGAAAAAACATGAAAAACATTTTCAGTAGCAATTCTACAGTAACTCAATTAAAGAGCATAGCCTATTCCTCATTGTCTGGTGTTCCATATTAAAGGATTGATTAAGCTGCAAATTACGATATAAAGCAAAAGGCTGTAACAAGTTGGAGAACCCAAATAGCAGCATTCAAGAGCTGTGTATAGCACAAACACAAACGAGATCCACGAGGAATAGAAATGCAGTGATTAGGATGCTCCCCATAAATTATGTACACGCAGCGTGTGCATCGCAGCCTTCTCTAAGCGTATCAGCCTCATTATTTCCTTTCCTCCAGTGCACTTCTGTCTGGACTGTAATCATTCATTCATAGGAAAAAGCCAGACCTACCAATTTTTACTCTCCGCTGCAGGACAAGCTGATCCCGAGTGCTAATGATCGTGACCTTAAGTGAGGCCACTAATCATCGCTGCAATTTAATCTCGCAGTGTCTCCATGGAGCTATTCCAACACCTTTGGGTATGGGTACTGAACAGAATGTTTTTTTTTTTAAAGATTTACCGTTCGCTTAAGCCCCCTGGGTGTTCAGGTTTCTCTCACAAAACATTCCTATTAACAAAGACATAGGCTATGCTACGCTTCGGTTAAAACTAGCCTCGTCGCCGACACAATTTACTCTTTACTCTTCAAGTGAAGATGTTCATAGCAAGACTTGACAGTATCAACTGAACGCCAGACGTTAAGAGTTAATGGTCTTTTACAACATTTGGGGTACGGCATTAAAGTTGAATTAAAAAGTGTCTGATTAAAGAGAACACTTTTGAAGATTTACCATGTGCTCCCCACATATTGGGGGCGCTTACATGTAGGCTACAGTATATTGATTCGAGTAATTACACACCATTAGCAGTTCATTATTCAAGGCAATATCTCTAATTAAAAAGAGCACAACACTGACACGCTGCAGAGGGGAGGAGAGGGGGGTGAAACGTAGAGGCAGCAAATAAGGGAAGGAGGGAAATGCTGCACGCCTTAATTAAAAAAGAAGAAACTTTCTTTCACCGGCACGACAGGGAATTAATCTGCGGTCCCTGGAACAGTTAAGTGGAGTCAACTCAGCTCTGTTTCCAAACTGAGCAAAGAGAAAATGTGGTAGAAGGGTTCTGTTGCCAGGGTTACCCACCAACGTCAAGGAGCCAAGAGACAAGAGTAGGCTACACACGTTTAATATTGAGAGTGCATGACATTTTAGAAAAACTACACAAAAACGAATACTTCACATGCACTTCACTAAATAAAACTTGCATATTTATATATACATGTATATACACACACACACATACTGTATGTAGGCTAAGAGCAGAGTATAGTGGTAGTGGTAGGCCTACAGTATGTAGCCTAAGTGCAGAGTATAGTGGTAGGCCTACAGTATGTAGCCTAACTGCAGAGTATAGTGGTAGGCCTACAGTACAGTATGTAGCCTAAGAGCAGAGTATAGTGGTAGGCCTACAGTATGTAGCCTAAGAGCAGAGTATAGTGGTAGTGGTAGGCCTACAGTATGTAGGTTAAGAGCAGAGTATAGTGGTACATACAGTATGTGGGATGTTGATGCTGTGTGTGAGAACAAGATTTATTATTCTCAAGTCAAAGTGGTGAGATAGTGATACTGAAATACGATTTGAAGGTCACTCAAGACAAATGCTAAATTCCCAGACCTGATCTATCGACTGTTGGTGTGTGTACGTTCAGTGTGTGTGTTCACAAGTGTGTGAATGAGAGAGAGCATTTTGAAAAAAAAAAAGCAAAAACTTCTAGTCTATTTTTAATGCCGCATGTTTAAACTATGAAACTCTTCTGGACGTGCAAAAGCGTGACAACCCCCCCTGAGGCGTAATCCTTGGGAGGAAGCGTGTCGTGCGGACGCATCCACTCAGGCCTTGCATTAACATCACACCCGAACCCATTCATTAATCAGCCGCGCAGAAGACAAGCTGCAACCCATTCCCTTATTTATAAGACCTTAAGAGTCGAGCAAAACAAAGTGGGCCAGACTACCATGCATACTATATACACATCCAGCTGTTCTGGACCGGCTGCTGCCGCCGCTGCTCCTGCTGCTGCTGCTGCTGCTGCTGGAGATGGTGTGAGGGGATGAAGGTGCTTCTTCTCTGGGGTTGAGTTTCAAAGCCCCCCTGATAAAGTATCTGCACTTCAAAGGCCTTAAGGGGCCAAGGCAACTCAGCAGCAGCTGACGCTGTTTTAAGTGGGGCATCAGCGGACTGAGCCTTTGCCTTGCTCTTGTCTGAGCGGAGAAAAGGCTTTGGTCAGAGAGTACAGGGGGGAAAAAAAGTTAAGAAGACAGGGACAGCGGCCACCCACTGTCATTAAAAAGTGTGTGTGTGTGTGTGTGTGTGTGTGTGTGTGTGTGTGTGTGTCATGTCAGTGAACACAAGACAGATTCTGTTTCACTTTTAACAGATTCCTATGTTTCTCAGGGCTTCTGGTCGTATATTTCCTTTCTGTTCAGTAAAGGCTGTCAAGCTTTTTTTTTTTTTTTCCTCCGGTTACCCCAAAGGTATCCAGTATTCCCACGATAGCCTTAACCTGGTTTGGAGTAATCTTTGAAAATCTCTTTGGTCTTCCAAGAGAGCACCTTCTTGCTACAGGACTGAACACTGTCAGTCATCAGTTTTATAGTCTAGAAAGTATGACCCTCACTACATATCGGCACGTACAGTAGCACGCAGTGTAAAAAATGGATATTCACATGATGCTCGTCATCTAAGCCAATAGGCCTATATATCTGCCACAATTAAGGCCTACATACAAAACGTATTCTTTGACTTCACAGTAAAGAATAGCAGTCCTCCAAAGATAAAGGGTCGAAACATATTCTGAGATTGACAGTGACACGAAACACTGACTATATCTCTGACACTTTCCAACAGATACACCACCACCACATTTTCATCTAGCCCTCCCTTCCGCAAGACATTTGAAGTGAAGAGTTATACTGTTCTTACTATATGACATTTTTAGATTCTTCAATTTTCACTTCCTCAGTGAACTTGGTTCACCATCTGGAAATAATACTTTTGTTGGATTGCTTTCACTTGCACACCTTGATAATCTATTTAGATTTAGCATATTGCAATCCTTAGAATGCCCGGGAATCTAATTATTGATTCATTAAAAACCTGCAGTAGAAGGATTTTACAAGAGTGTTTTGAATTCAGCTAGACTCAGATCATGTGATAATTGTTTTGCCTGTATCTGAAGGTAAGATTTAATAATGATATAGACATTTTTAATCCCTCTGTAAAATGTGTGGATTTGTAAAGATTTGCAGCCAGTGAATCTACCTCCAGTGTTATGGAAATAGTGGACTTGTAATGTCTAAGAATGTTATCTGTACTCTGCGCAATGACAATAAAGCAGAATCTATTCCAATTTCATGATCAACTGGGTCCCAGCAACTGGGAAGACAAACGCATTCCAAAGAATTTAACACGGACCATATCCCAACAAATTACTCCAAAAGATATCATCACAACAAAAGCTGTGTCTCAATCAGTTTAATTATCAGCAGAAAACATTTGTGTTAGTTAAATTGTGCGCAATCATGAATGCCTCAATCTAGATTAGCCAATCTAACATTCCTGAAGTGCTTTTCAAGTCAACAAAGCAGTATGCTTGCATGATGTCGCAGCATAACAAACACACTTCACTTAAAATGTGAGAGATATATGTATATCACTCCTATACATATAGGCTAGTATATACTGGACTGGATAGATAGATACATACATACATACATACATACATACATACATACATACATACAGTACATACAGTACATACATCTACACACACACACACACACACACACATATTATATTATGAGGAGAAATATTTCCTCCAACTCCACATCAGTGTTGGAGGGCAATGGGGGAAGCAGAGACAGCTAATGTATGGAGGGCAATGGGGAAGCAGAGCCAATTAATGTATGGAGGGCAATGGGGAAGCAGAGCCAGCTCATGTTTGCTTACAGCTCATCCTCAGCTGAGGAGAGCAGAGTCAGACAGCGTGCAGAGCAGGGCAAGATGGCCACCATGATCACGTGTGATTTAGCGCTGGGAATTCCACTGACATTCCAGCCACAGTTATGGGTGATTAATGCACCCTGCTTTGCTGTCAGCTTTATAAATGAATGGCATTTAGACGCTAATCAGAAGGGTTACACACAGATTTATGTTCCGCTGGTATGGAGTTATGACAGCACATGAAAGCGGACAGAGGATGATTCTCTCTGCTGATGGCTTGTGTGCACAATGCGCACACATACACACAAAACACACACACACACACACACACATACACAAATGTGCGTGCAAGCAAGAAAACACAGTTTCACACATCCTTATCATACCTGTACACCCCCACAACACGTTCAGATAAGCCTGCATGCAAACACATACAAAACTACAAAAATATTCACCACATGCACACACACACACAAACACGCACACAAACAGCCATGTATGGCACATTTACAAGGCTCCATAAATACATCACATCATCAAAGCCAGACAATCACAGTGGTTTCCTGCGAGGAGCCTACAGTATGGCCCCCACCATATGCCAACTGACGAATCAACCACGCCGCCATATATCCGTCATCTGTGCCGACGCTGTCGGGAAGATTGCGCAGGAATATGGCTTCATACACAAACAGTGCCTCAGTGCTCATGAGCATACTTTACAATCCAGATGTGGGAGCTCATGTGTTTGCGTAAAACAGGCTAAGTGTGAAGGCCGCCTCTCTCTCTCTAAGTAGGTTAGGGCCACAGCCAGAGCCACAGCCGGAGGCTGCGCGGGCCTGTCTTGTCTGAAGCTGCCTCTGAATTATTGGATCCTTGCAACATCTGCCGGTAAAGGGGGTTATGACATTGATGGATGGCCAGGTGTCTGTGTGAGTGTGTGTGTGTGTGTGTGTGTGTGTGTGTGTGTGTGTGTGTGTGTGTGTGTGTGTGTCTGTGTGTGTTCGCCACTACACAGATGCACACATCGACTCACAAAGGAGTGAATGAGCACAACCAAGGTGTGCACAAACACACACCTTGCACACATGCATATACACAAACACACACACACACACACACACACACACACACACACACACACACACACACACACACACACACACACACACACACACACACAATCCAATAGGAGTATATAAATACTACACATGCACACAGACACCCACCTACACACATATAGAGTATAAACATGTAGACACACACACTCACACACACACACACACACACACACACAGAGAAGCGCAAATGGGAGCAGTGGGAGACGGCAAGGATGTGTGGCGATTGCATTAACAGATGCTTCTCTCAACATACTCAGTCATGACAGCAGTTCACACTCCGCTAGCTCTCCCGGCCCGCACGTGTACAGGGCTCTAGCACTCACAAGTGATTACTGCAACACTGTGTGTGAACTACACAAGATGCCTGCCATCTATCTTCATGACAGGGACAGTATGTGCAATTACGCACAACACACACACACACACACACACACACACACACACACACACACACACACACACACACACACACACACACACACAAAACACAAATCAACACTCACACTCGCACATGTATGATGCTAACGATGATTGATACAACTCACGTAATCGGGTCTCACGTAATCACTATAGAAACACATTTTTCTTTAAGTGAACATGACATAAAGATCCAGCTTCGCTCAATTGCTCATTGTCTTTGACTTACATTATACACTGTATGACAGAGGCGCTGTTCACATAACATTGACATTTACACCGTGACATTGCATTATTGAGAAACCTTAAGGTATTCAGTCATTTTTACAACATTTCCTAGACGACCAGTTTGAAGGGCAGAGTGGGAGAAATTATTCACAGTCTGTACCTTCTGATGTCTTTGATGCGTACAGTAGCCATAGCAATAACACAATAATGCCAAACAGACCTTTCTAGCACCTGCAGTTGTAGCATCTGTTAAAGCTGCACGGAAATCTGTGTAAATACCTGCGAAAAATGTTGGATTTTTACCACATTTTTAGACACAGTAGCAGCTCTAGGACCAACACCTCACGTCCATACAGGATAAGGATGAGGAGTTAGATATTGTTTACACAGATACAGATCTAAAGAATGTAGATGTTCAGCCGTGAAAAGTGTCTACACGGTGAAGATGACCACACACATGCAGGCAAACAGCGACCTGTGTGTGCATGCTGAGCTTCAGTAAAGACAGTTGACAGCGCTCTGTGAGCTCATGGGAAAAGCATGCACATAGAGTACATGACACACACACACACACACACACACAAACACACACACACACACACACACACACACACACACACACACACACACACACACACACACACACGCACACACACACCCACAACGAGTGAGAGAGAGAGAGAGAGAGAGAGAGGGAGAGAGAGAGAGAGAGAGAGAGAGAGAGAGAGAGAGAGAGAGAGAAGGTAACCTCAGACACACTAGGTATAAAAAGGGAGAGGCACAGCAATTTGTTAAAATGAAAGGAAATTTAAAGTCTTGCACTGATAGTTGCAGTCCTGGTTATTTATTACAGTACCTGAAAGAGTAATTGCTGTGGAACTTCCCCTTACGGCACAGTGTGCAGTTGAGTTGTGTGTGTGTGTGTGAGTGTGCGTGTCTGTGTGTGTGTGTGTGTGTGAGTGTGCGTGTGTGTGTGCGGGTACGTTTTTTCGTTTGACCCACCTGCTCATTTGAAACAGTGCCAACCCCCTACGATTTAAAACTAGGCTGCAACACACCTCCACTAAATGGGCCTGGCTGAGACTTTGCTCCAACTTTATTTCAACAACAGCAGCGGCAGCACACTCACATTACTCCTCCTATCTCGTCTCTAAACTACCTCATAACTTCTGACTCCCTCCGGCCAGTTCAGTTCCGCGCGTGCATTTGTCCTTGGCCGGCCCCCCCGGGGGCTTCCTGTCTAGCCGTCGGCCGGCTGGCTCTGGGCGGTAGCGGTAGCGGTAGCGGTAGCGGCAGCAGGGGCCGGCTCGGCGGTCTTGCGGCCGCACGGGATGGGGGGCAGGATGGGCTTGGCGTTGGAGCCGGGCCTGGTGGGGTACGGCGTCACGGTGGGGGACAGGTGCTCGGGGACGGAGCCTCGGGGGGCGGTGGGGGTCAGACCGAACTCAGAGGGATCTACAGCAGAGGATCACAGTCTCAGATCACAGATCAGTGACAGACAGCGCTAGCATACACGTCTCCTCAACAAAACACAAAGCCCTCTGCCCCTACAACATAAAAAAATAAAGGTGCTTAAATGGCTCTTTAAATCTCTGGATGGTTCCTTGGAGAGTCAAAGCTCTGTGTTGAACCATTACATCAGAGGAAAGGTTGCTGCGATGGTTTTTTGAAGCTCTGAAAAAGGTTCTGCTTTGGCATCGCTCTGAAAAACCGCCACTGGCCCCATTATTTTTTAGAGTGTACAACATAAAAAAGGAGCATAAAATGTATAGGATGTAGGATTTCTAAGATAAAGCTACATCAGTATATTGACATAATCAAATCATACAGGTCTAGGGAGCCCATATCATTTTATTACCATAGGTCTCATAAGGCCTTTGCCCTCCTATAATACCAGAAACTCCAGCCCAGTGCTGTTCTTGTTTCTTTTGAACCAGTGTATGGTGCAACAGGATATCATCACATGGGAGCTCAAGTTAATTTGACGATTTGACTCACAAGAAACTTTGCAGACACCCCAGTTCTAATTAGCGTCCTAACCTTCAGCATAATAGGGGCTAAATGGCAGCGCCACTGTCCTACTTCCTCCTGACCAAAGCTTTTTGGGAGAGCGCTGACATTTATTGGACAATTACCCAGGAGCCACGGGGACAAAACCAAGGATTTGAGAAAGAATCTTAAAGCAGGGCACCCCCTCTGAGAGAGAGAGAGAGAGACAGAGAGAGAGAGAGAGAGAGAGAGAGAGAGAGAGAGAGAGAGGGAGAGAGAGAGAGAGAGAGAGAGAGAGGGAGAGAGAGAGAGAGAGAGAGAGAGAGAGAGAGCGGAGGAGTGAGGAGAGGACACAGGACACGAGGAGGACACGAGGAGGACGCTGCTGACCTCGGACGGCGTCCAGGTCTTGGTGCGCCAGAGCGGAGATGTCCAGCGGCTCCACGCCGGCCGGACCGGAGCTCACGTCCGAGCCCCTGGCCGCGGGGCTGCCGGCCGAGAACGCACCGGCCGAGCTGCGCATGGACAGGCCTGAACTGGCACGGGACTCCTCCGAACTGGAGGGACGGAGAGAGAGAGAGGGAGAGAGAGAGAGAGAGAGAGAGAGAGAGAGAGAGAGAGAGAGAGAGAGGGGGAGAGAGAGGAGAGAATGAGTGTGCATGTCTGTCTAAATGTGTGTGTGTGTGTGTGTGTGTGTGTGTGTGTGTGTGTGTGTGTGTGTGTGTGTAGGGAGGTCAGAGAGGGCAGAGAGGGTTTCTGGGAGCGAGAAGGAGACAGAACAACACTACCACACGACAGCAAAGTAAATCAAGACATCAACAGACTAATAGAGCCATAGAAATGTGCAGAGCAACAGATAGAGAGCTGCAGCAGAGGTGGGTAAGTGGCTCAGAACAAATCTGACGTAGGAAAGGACGCTGTGGCTCACCGGCACATCCTCCTCTTCCCCACTCTTACGGCTGTTGTCAGGAAAACATCGGGCTGCGGATCCAAACGATGACAGAGCACGGCCATAATCTCATCATAAAACCCCCCACTTCCCTATCTATTATCTCAGCCGCCTCGTGCCAACTGCGAGCGCGGAGCGAGCGAGGAGGAGGAGGAGGAGGAGGAGGAGGAGGAGGAGGGCTGAAGTGCCTCTCTCCTGCATCTGTGGCTTGTTAGACTCTATTAGGAGTTTTTAAGAAGCACTCTCATTGTTTCGTCGACAGCCAATTAGACACAGAGCTTTAGCGGAAGGGACCGGGGAGTGTGTCTATGTGTGTGTGTGTGTTTGTGGGTGTGTGTGTGTGTGTGTGTGGTGTCTTTATTGAAGTATGCCACGATCCTTTCTCGTAGCGCTCTTCCAAAGCGGGCGAGAGTAAATGGCGACGGAGCAGCACCTGCCCAGAGGACCCTCCCCGAGTGGGCTCCATTAGGACACAACCAGCGCTGAGACTCCGAGTCATTTACACACATTTGTCTCGCTCTCGTGGGCTGCCAGTAAACCAAACGCAGAAACAAAACAAATAAATAAAATAAAAATAAAGTATTCGCAGGCCTGATGCTGCTTCCCAGCACTGATGAGTGACTCGCGTGCGATTAAATTGCCATTTCGCAGAAGACGCCACACACTACTTATAATCGCTGCAGGCTGCCGAGTTGTGTGTTGGGGAGGTGGGTGGTGGTGGTGTGTCCCAGGAGAGGAGCAAATCATCAAACTGTTAACACAATTAAGAGTGTTGTGTTTGCTTTCAGGGGCCAAACCCCAGCAGAATGCAGAACACACACACACACACACACACACACACACGCAGGCGCGCCTCATGGCTGCACACACAACAGGGGCTTCGCACTGGCGGAGCCACATCGGAACGAAATGACACAGCGGCACCTACACAACCTGGGGAGACGCACGTTTCAGCCGCCGCCCCCGCCAGCCAACCGGTGGAGCAGCCTGGGATTGTTTTTGTTATTCGATTTGTTTGTTTTGCTGGCCGAGTTTACACGCAGGAGAGGCGCAATGCAGGGCGGAGAGGAGGGAGGGGAGTCATAAATCTGAATCAGATCGAGGCCTATGATTGGCCGAGGGAGGGGAGGAGGGGTGGGGGGTGGGGGTCCCTGCTTCTGTGAGCTGAGATTTCAACTCTCTACAGGGTAAGAGAGTGCCAACATATGCACTCACATAACAGAGAAAAATGCAGAACTGGTACAGTATGTGTAAACTGCTGCCCTCTCTCATCTAGATGGAATACTATTTCAAGGAGCTTCTGAGTTTTAAGAATTCATAAATTATTTAACAATCAGTATTCAATTTGGTATTAATTAAGAAATAATGTGAATGCAATTCTTAATTTTTCAAAACAGATTGCTTTTTCTCTGTGTCTTCCCTTTCAGTATTGCCTAAGAGCCGTCCTTGTTAGAGTGCCACTAAATACAAGAGTACTGCAGTAATATGGAAGCACCAACAAGGAAAAAGAATTCATACTGTAGCTTATTAAGAGAGCATTAGCAATCAAGAAAGAAACAGTCAGACTGCATCTTCCAGATGATGGAGCTGATGGAACGAGGATCAGAGGATGAAGAACTGAGACGCAGGGGGAGAGATGAGAAGAGGGAGAGAGAGATGAGTGGAGGATGAGAGGACAGGCGTCCAGTGTTCAGGTGGACTCTCACTGACCTGCTGTCGTCGCCAGGGTCGGCCAGGTTGCCTCCTGCAAGTCGCCGAGGAGAGGCCAGTGTTGATGGAGCTGTGTGAGCACACCTGGACACAAACACACACACAGACACACACGCAAGGTGGAAAGTTAGTTGCATACTGATCAGTACTTATTCATCACTTGAATCTTGAATTAGAGGACATGGTGCCTGTGCTACCAGCCTGTGCTTATGGAGCCACCTCATAGAGTGGCGCATACACCGGTGAAATGTCACACACACACACACACACACACACACACACACACACACACACACACACACACACACACACACACAGAGTAGCACAATTGCAGTGGCCATCACACACCCATGACTCCTCATGCAGCCAGAGTTGAAGCAGAGAGGGTTAAAGCGGAGCGAGAGGCGCAAACGTTCAAACATTTCCGCGTTCTGTTTTTGCAAAGGGGAGGGGGGCGAAATCCCCCTTGAAGCAGACCTAGAAAGTGACGTTACATTCAAACTGAACTGCTTGCCAATCTGACAGAGATCGATATCCCACTATGACGACTTTGCGACACGCCTCTTAGTCTTTAAGCAGACAGGAACTGTTCAAATTTTGCTTCCATAGAGATGCATTATGTTGCTCTATCTTGTCAGTAATGAAGGATCTTTGGTTGAAGGTAGTGTATGACCCTGGGCATGAGAGGATACCTCACCCACAGGTGAGCGGCTATAAGCGACACGCTCGACCCACTCACTTCACCCTCTGACATGAGCTCAGACTGCACAAGCAAGAGGTGAGCTCGTGGAAAAGGCCAGATCAGATCATTCACTCTGACAGCTGAGAAGGGGGTGTCATGGAAAACTAATAGAAGAATCAAATAAAAGGTAGATGACGGTAAATGACAGCAATAAAGAGCCTGGAAGGAGACATGGCTCCCGCCTTCTTCATTCTGCCCTCGAGGTTCAACAACTTGCACGCACGTACTACTGAGTGTTGCTATGCAGCGTGTGCCAGCCGAACACCAAGAGCATGACTTCATGGCAAAAGCAGACGAGAGGCAGGTCAAAAGGTGGCACTTCTGCCCTCATGCCAGCCAGACTGCAGAGGGCAGACACATCTTGTGTAACAGACATTGTGTCACACTGGCAGAGAAAAGGTAGTGCATGTGTGTGTGTGTGTGTGTGTGTGTGTTTGAATGTGGTACCTCTTGAAGAGCTGAGAGTACGCTGCTGGGCTCTTCCCCATAAGAGCCTCTCGAACCATCTGTCTGCGTCTGGAGATGGAGGCCTGCTCCTGCAAACATACCAAAACAAGCAGACAAACAAACAAACAAACAAACAAACAGTGCTACTTTTTTCAATTTTTCTGTTCTGAAAAAATGCCAATGATGAAAATGACTACAGTTGATACTACAGTTGATATACCAGCTTTAACTTAACATCTGTTTCACACTATATTCTACAGTACACAATACACTCCAGATAAGGTCAATGTAATAGTAATAGCAAACTAGTATACTAGTATAGTAGTAATACGATAATAAGTCAATATAAGAGTGAATAAGAATATATGACAGTATGGATATATTCTTATGTGTATGCCATTGAAGTTGAGCAGAGTGCGCAGGTCTGGGTGGTGCCCATAGATATAGTATGTCTATGGTGGTGCCGGCGTGTGACTCACGGCGGAGGTCTTGTGGGGGGTGAGCTCAGCCTGCAGCTTGCTGCGGTAGTTGGTGCTGTGGGAGAGGGGGAGCTCCGTGTCGGGGGAGGCCGCGCTCTTGGCACTGAGCTCTGGCCTGGAGGAGGGCCACGGCTCCCTCAGCCGCTCCACCACCAGCGAGTCGCCGCTCATCGCCCCTGAGCCGCAACACACACACACACAGCAACCCGACATACAGTAGCAACCAGGGCATTCCAATTACGCTTCATTAATCCCACATTTTTCCAGACATGAAAATGATCAGAATCATGTATCTTGATAATTCATACAATTTCATGTTTAATGGCACAGTAG
>NC_085010.1:30285508-30298008 GCF_963854185.1 Sardina pilchardus | reverse complement strand
TCACATACCAAAGGGGTAAAGCCCTTTTTAATGTATGCATCTGACATAACGACCCTGAGATATGACTGTGAGCACAGGGTTAAAGCAGTCATGTTCGGGTTACACATGGCCATGTTCGTCTGACTTTCCTCTGGCTCCCTTCACCTGATCTGAGCACAGTGAGGAGGGCGGGGGGGGATAGGGGTGGGGGGGGGTTTTTGCTCCAGGGACTCACCCGTAGGCGAAGAAGTCGCTGAACTCCTGACACAGCTTGTGGGCCAGCTCTCGCTTGCCGCAGGCCTGTGGGCCGGTGAGGACCAGCATGGGGTACGGCGTGTCCAGACTGGGCAGTGTGCTGAACCGCGGGAGAGAGAGAGGGGGGGGGGGGGGGGGTCACATTAAAACACGGACGACTGACCTTAACTCACAAGGGCCTGCAGGACGCCACAAGGTTACGCACGCTAACCTGTTTCTGGGGCCCATATGTGAACACCCCCCCTTACTGTACCTCACACACTTTAATTAGTGTGTAGTGTGCTATTTATTAGCCTTCTGACAGCATGCATACATTTGTGTCTCAAATGGTATGGCCTCCAAATAAGGTCACAGCCTAACAGATTTGTTTTGCTGACAGAAAAGGAACGATGACATACAGTAGCCAACGTTCAAAGTTCATATTCAGTTAGCTATGCTGGTATCAAATGCAATTTATACTGTAGGTCTTAGTAGCGCCCTATATTGGGCGCTAGGTCTTAGTATCTGAATTTATGCACGATCATCTCGCACAGTACACAACTCTCATAACACTAAAGCTTTGGAGGCGACTTCCATACACTTCTTCTTTAAACAGCTCGAGAGCTCAAGAAAAATGATTATGTTGATTATGCTCTCAAGTCTGCCAAAATGGCAAGACTCTGTAAACATGTACTGGCTTCAAAAGCACAGAGTCTACTTTAAATAAAGCATAATTTCACAAAAATTGTAGTTATTCAAGTCAGACTGAAAAATAACTAATGTCAACAATTGTCTAATCAATAGTAAATCTATTGGAGTAGTTTGGCTGTCAATGTTTTTTTCAGTTACATTTCATCTGAAAGGAATGAAGTAGTAGCAATTTGCAAAAGTATCGAACTGTCTGGTAAAATTACAATCTGCTTCAGTCACCATGTAAATGGTTTTTAGAATGTCAGTTTTGAGAAATGTGCCATATGATCAGAGAAAATTACAGACAAAAATGCATATCTAGTAATGGATGCAGAGTACAGCTACTCCCAAAAATGAATTTTTAATGACTAATTAATATGGCTATTTCTGTGTCACTGTAATTAGATGTTTGGTAATTACGCAGTTAGTCATACTGAACAGCGTAGACTTATTTATACAGGACTGCAATGCTTTCACAGTTTATTTGAGACATGTATCATTATCACAATATGCACAAGAACAATAACTAAGTAAAAATCATTCTGCCATGACTTAACAACAGGCAAGGCCTTTGGTACAATTAATGACAGTGACCTTGTTGGCAAGCATGTAATATAAACTTTACTTGACAGATAAGAATTGAATATATATATATAAAACTAACTTCAACATTAAACAAAGCACTTAATGAGGGTTGATGAGAAAGGGCACCGGGTGTTCATCTTAAAATAAAATAAAATAAAATAAATCAAATAAAAAAGACTGGTCTCCCTAACTGTGGGGGGACCTGGGGAGATGTAACGCAGCAGGCAGGTAATGAGGACTCCTGTGGACTCACCTGTCCAGGATGACCTGCGGCTGCATGAGCTGGTACACCACGTGGGTCATGTGATCTCGGGCAGCCACCACCTCGGGGGGCGGGTCGTACTTATTGACAGAGGACACCTGTGGGGGTCGGACAGCCCGCAGCAGCGGTGGACGGGGAAGGGGGGGTGAAGAGGTGAGGAGGAGGAGGAGGAGGAGGAGGAGGAGAGGAAGAAAGGGTGTTTGATGCCTAGCAGAGGTCACGGCCGGCTTCACACCGAGCCCGAGAATACATATTCCGGTGCCGGCGAGACCCCAGCAAAAATAGCTAACGGGCAAGTCATTATCTGACACCTTCCTGGAGCTGCTAAATGAACTTAGAAAAGTGGGGAACTTCATCGAAAGTCAAAACTTTCCGCTAGAGACACCACTACATGAAAAGGTTTAAATGGAGCTGAAGACCTGACAGGTAAAGAGAAAAAACGGCTCTTTTGGTGGGCAAGGCAAGAATAATACTCAAACATGATCAGATAGACCTACAGTATTTCAGTCTGTGTAGGAGTAGGAAAAGGAATGGAGCTCACTCAAAAAGTATAATCAAAAACCGAGAATTAACATCAAAAAAAGTGATATACTTTAAAAGAGACCTAAAGTGCAAGTGCAGCGCAAACGTTTCGGGTGACCCCATCCTCAGTGCGATGGTTTAAGCAACTCCTGAATCAGCCTAACCTCCCGTTACTGGACAAAGTCCCTCTATGTGTGAGGACTCAATATCTAGCCAACATTGCCCCCCCCCCCCCCCATCTAGCCAACATTGTTCTTCAAGCTTGTATATAAAGCATGAGGAACCTCCAGAACACCAGAACACACACTCTGTACCTTCTCCTCGGCCGTCACCCTCCGCTCATCCAGGCCTGTGAGGAGCTGGAGCAGGAAGATCACCGCCAGCCGATAGTCCGGCTGATCCTGGGGGGGGGGGGGGGGGGAGAGGGGGAGAGAAGGGGGGGACACTGCAGTGAGAACACTGCTCTTTTATAGATCAGTGAGTGAGAGAGACTGGACAGGGGGAGACCCCTGGGACAGGAGCGAGGGGGTGAGGAGCCTCACCTGGACTGGGTTATTCTTCAGATTGAGCTGTCGCAGTAGCTGCAGGTCATGGACATGAGTGGCCTCCTTGATCTCACTGATCTGCATTGGTGTGAGGGCATATAACAGAAGGGAACACAATTACATTTACAGTATAACCCATGCAGTACAAAAAGAAATATAACAGCCTTCAGTAAAATGCATATTTCATATACATTGGCGTATTACCCATTACTAACCCACTACTTCATCTGGACATATAGGCAACATTAGAAATAGGTTGTATATCAAACGTGAATGTATTAAAAATTCAATTCACACGTGTTCGCATGAAGTACTACAGCAATTGCTGCTCTGAGAGTGTGTGTTGGCGCTGACTCAATCATTATACCACAACATAAAGGTGTCCAGCTCTGGGAAAGATCTCCCTTTATCACGACTATGGGCTCCGAGGCAGAACTAATATGTTTCTTATGTGTGGGAGGGTGGGGGGGGGGGGGGGGAGGTGGGAGAGGAGTGGAGGGGCGTAGACGGACCTGGTTATTCTCAAGGTTGATGGAGCCCAGGAGGTGGAGGTTCTGCAGGCCCGACAGGCTCTGGATTCGGTTGCAGGCCAAGTCCAACACCTGGAGGGTCCACAGGGTCTGCAGGTTCTCAATGGTCTGGATCAGATTACCCCTCTGGATGACACGCCACCCGTCACCCCGACACACACACACACACACACACACACACACACACACACACACAGACAGACAGACAGACAGACAGACAGACAGACACACACACACACACACACACACACACACACACACACACACACACCATATGTCATGCCAAGACAAGATAAGGCTCCAACACACCCAGATATGACACACACACACACACACACACACACGCGCGCACATACACTCAGTCACAGACTTATTCTAAGTCGAGTGCTTTGTGCCCTGTGTGTAAGAATGTGAAACTTTCCCCTCTGCCAAGGCAGCGAGTGACAGGCCAGCTCCACTCAGCCCTGCCTCCGCTGACAGGTGACGACTGACAGGTGAACAGCTGGCGCCGCCGCGCGCGCAGGGGAGCTGTGCCAACCAGTCGGGAGGCAGCGTGCCGTGCCGCGCCTCCCCTCCCTCCGCCTTCCCCAGCCTACTCTCCTCTGCCAGGGCACATCCCCTTCCTCCCCACTTCCTCCTCCTCCTCCTCCACCTCCTCCTCCTCCACCTCCTCCTTTCCTCCACCATGCCTGTCATCCAGCTCCAGCTCCAGGCCCTGCCCCCTAAGCCCCTGCTCTCCCTGGCAGCGAGAGGCCCCTCAGCGGGGGGGGTGGGGGCCCGTGACCGGCGGGGGCCCTGGGAGGCTTCCGGAGCTGCAGTGTGATGGGGTGAGAAGGGGAGGCGGATGACAGCAGCACGCTGCTAAGAGTGCGCCGGCCTGGGAGAGAGAGGCCGAGAGGGCCAACCTGCACGAGAGAAGGGGGAGGGAGAGAGAGAGAGAGAGAGAGAGAGAGAGAGACTGTGTGTGTGTGTGTGTGTGTGTGTGTGTGTGTGGTAAGAGTGTGTGCTGAACGTGGTCCAGCTTCCTTCACCACACCGGCAGCTGGCCCCCAGGGACCCACGGGCACACGGGCGGCAGGGTGTGTGTGTGTGTGTGTGTGTGTGTGTGGAGGATCGGGGGGCTCGTGCTGCTGACGATGAGGAATCACTTTGATAAAGGACAACACAAACACCCTTGAGTGGAGTGGCAAGGGTCCGGAGGCACGCTGGCCCGCCATATGGTGAGCTTCAGCACCTGTTCGCATTAGCCCCGCTTCAGCCTGCATCTATTTAAGACCGAGTATCAAATTATACAGCCCCAATCTCACTGCTGAGAAGGCCTGGAAAGCGATGAACACCCCCCTGCCTCCTCCAAATGACACACCCGTGCTGTCCCAAATACTTAGAAGGCACCTGAAGGCTATCGTGAGCAGATACAGTTGGGAGGGTGTCTTTTTGAAAACAAACAACCCTTTAAACTGATGACACCATGGAATAATCTGGATGATGGGTGACACAGTGAATACCAAGGTGATGTGTAAACAAAGGATCTGTTGGAGAAGACAAAATGTCACAGCCCGTCAACCAGCCGGTTAATTAGGCCACGGGAGACCCATCATATCATGAACGCTGATTTAAAAAGCATTTTACAAGTGAACTCTGCAGTCATTTTATATTATAGAGCTCGATAAGACTAGCTTTTGATACAAAACACCAAAGCCAGAATTATCCTGCTCACAGATATGAGTCCAGGTGACATTTACTCATTAAAAGATGCTAACGCTTCTTGGACCTCGTACACTTCTACCAACAACAATCGTGGCCTTCCTCCAACATGGTGCACACACATAATAGTTCCCTGCTAACTTACTATAGTTTCCTTATTGATTCAGTACAATCTAAACTAATTCAGAAGAGTAGTTTACCATAAGACCAACAATGATACTTTTCCTCTGCGTAACTATACACCGGGATATATATGTGCCAACAATAATGATCTCATAATAATGATCTCACAAATCTCATATGTAACAAATGTCATAGAAGTGCAACTTTGAAAATGTAACATGAATGGAGCAGGACTTCACAATACTATTGCAGTATGGGTGTTGTCATGCCTACCAGGCAGAGCTCTTTCAGTGGCAGGTTGTCCAGGCCACTGATGCGGGTGATCTGGTTGTGTGCCAGGCTGAGGTGGGTGAGGCTGGCACACTTCTCCAGTCCACTGACCTCCTGGAAGTGGTTATCTGAGCACCGAGGTCAAGTGGCTAACTAGAGAAAAATGGAGGGCCTTTGTGCATGAGTCTCGTCAGTGGCCAGAGCTACTGACTCCAGACATCACAGAGGGACTCACCAGCAGCTCGAGTAGCAATCGAGCGCGGACTGAACTTCAGCAGTCTATAAAAAAGGATACAGTCAAGGTTGAGTTTTTTCAGAGAGGAGTAGGCAGACAAGTCCTTCATCTGAGATATCTGGTTGTGGGAAAAATCCACTTCCTGCGACACCCAAACGGTAAATAATTTAAGCACGTCAGAGGAACAACAAGTGCATTAATGTGACAGCAGTGGCAGCATGCTTAATTATATCAATGACTTCTGCTTCTATCTATAAACTCAAAGGATGAATATTTAGCAGCTGCGAGGTGCCGGGGAAAGCAGTGAACACTGGAGGTTTATGATAAGCGTTCAAAGCTGGGCAAAGCTACAACTTTGTCTTTTCCTGTCAGTTGAAGGTCCTACCTTGAGATTTTTGGGTGGCTCAAATCCAAAGAAGTCAGTGAGTTCGTTGTGAGACGCGTCGAGGATGATGAGGTAAGGCATGTGGCTTACACAGGATAGATCTAGCAGTCACACAACATTAGCAGCTTCAGATAACTAAGAGGAATGGGGATGGCAACACTGCTCACAACGGTGATTATTTCTTCCCCTTGCAACGCCAAAGAGGCATGAAGGGCGATGTCAGGAAAATAAGCAAACCAATTCAGGAAGATGCATGAGGCAAATTAATAACATTAATGACCCACCAGAATGAATACCGCTAGCTTGCATGACCACAGGCTGTACAGGCAGATACTGTGGTTTACTGTCTGTATTTTAAAATGAAATTATAGTCATACCTTTTATCTTATTGTGTGGAAGTTCTAATTTCTGAAGATGGACATAATTGCAGAGAATGGATATGTTAGACAGACTGCGTCCCTGCAGGCAGATAAAACACAGAATCACAGATTTAATTAAGGTCTACATAAAACAGAAATGAAAATACATCGGAGACCAAGGCAGGGTGTACCACAAATTTAATATAAATCGACCCCAGAGCTCAAAGCCCCCCCTCCTCCTTCTCAAAATGGCACAGAGCAATGATTTTTAAAAACTTTTTTTTTTTTTAAATATAGGCTACAGCTCTATGAAATAGCTTGGTTTCTAATGGGGTGATATATTGAGTTAGGTAGGCTATAGGCAATGCAACAGTGAAGCTGAGCACCAGGTTCTTATGTGTTTATGATCTTACTGGAATTGAAAGAAACTGGTAGACGTGCTGTAGTCCAGTAGCAGAAAGTCCAAGGTTGGATAAACAGTCAGCCACCTCCTCCTCGGTGAGCTCCCCTTTATTCTTCACCTGCTACAATTAACTCGTAATTATTAAAACCATCATTTCTACACTGAGAATCTATGCAGAAAGCTGTTAATTCATAATCAAGTTAGCTCTGCACTGAGACCATCAGCAGCTATAAAGTTAGCTATGAAATGAGGAGTTAAACAGCTGGGGAACCACTGGTAAACATTACATTAGCTAGGCTACATAAACAATCAATACAGTGCCATCTACCTCCATGTCTGCCTGCTCGTCTCCGTCTTCAGATGTAGAAAACGTATCTGTGTACCTTTGGGGACCCAGGGGAGCCTCAGGTGTGGTTAAACATGAAGTCACATCCCCACACTCTTCAGCCAGTGGCCCATGGGGAGTGACAGAGTCGAGTGATACTGGAGAGAATATCGGTGAGTTTCGTGACAAATATGGTGGTGAAACTGCTGCTGTCATTTTTGTCACATAACATCTACAACTCCTAAAACTGTTTTGTTGCGTTTTCTACACAAAGTCTAAAACGTGATGGCAAACAAGCTAAAAAGACAACGTTTTAGTTACACCCGGTTAGTCAACACCCTTCTTGAAGAGCGTCCTTTTCGTTACCTAGTAACCAAACCTATTCGAAGGTAATTATGGGATTTGTAGTTCATGTGTCCTTACTAGCTTGATGGGCAGACGTGCAGAAAAGCGCTAGTCGCCCAATAAGTCTAATTTAAAACTAACTTGATGGGAAACAAAACACTTCAGATAGACAAAAAGACAATCGAAGAAACATATTTATTTTTAAAATAATACACTTGAATTGAAGAGTAGGCCTAAAGATGGTTATGGTTATGGTTATGGTTATTTACACCTTTGTCCAAAGCGACATACAAATAAATAACAATACAAATTAAATTAACAGTGAACAATTACAAAATAGGGAGAATAGTAATATTATCAGTAAACAATAATTTTAAGCACTAACCTAATGAGAAATAATGGACTATGGATAATGGACTTTCGTTAACCTTTAAAAGGGTGGGTTTTGAACATTCTAACACAAGATTCCATTCCGCAACAATTCAACATTCTAAAATTCTATGTTGAATTCAATGAACCGAGACATTCTTTAGAATGTTAATTTTCCAACACTCCAAACACACCGGTGTGACGGTACACTCTTAAGGGTTTTAAACAATGATTTAAACAATGTGAACAATGATTTGTTTCATCATTTTATCCCTAGTTTTTAAGAGTTTTTAAATGAACATCACTTATAAATATGCAGCTGTCATTCTAACGTATTGCAATTCTGATTATGTAGGCCTCCTATGGGCTGCTGTAAGTTTGAGTGACAAACAAAACAGATAGAACTGCTGAAAATAAGCTATCTACTTGAGTGTAAACATATTGAAGATAGAGTTCACATAGACCACACGACAACAGACAATTGTCATCTCATTGTTTATTGTTGCTGTTTTATTCTTTTACACCAACATGGATTGGCAAATCAGTAACTTCCAGAATTCAGTGTTATCAGCTAGGCTTGGGATTCATTCACAGGGCATTCTCCAGGTGATCTCATCCAGGATATTATGTTGATTTCAAGGTTCAAAATAATCCTTTTTAATTAATCCTGCACCACACAGGCACACAAGAAGTACATTCATATATTCATAAAAACAAATTCAATGGACGTCCTAATTAGTGTTGTGCAAAACAAAAATGTGGTTCTGTAAGTAATGTTTACACAAAAGATCAACAACAAAAAAAGAGAAAATATAGAAAGAATATTAATGCATACAGAGCCTTTGTTTGACACGTACATGTGCTATATCAGGAAGCAGCCTCCCTCATAGCCCTCCCTTTGGGCCTTTGCCTAGGCTACTCTTACCCTTACCCAGTGAGGCTGCTTATGTTCAGGGTCAAAGGCTTGGCACAGTCATACTCTTTTCACACCTCACACGTTGCTCTATCTGCCCCTTAGTTTGCCAACAACCAAAATCCTCAACCTGGCTTGTCAGCTGTAGAACGCTCTCCTCAAGATTGAAATCAGCGACAGAAATGAAAGATTGTTTGCCTCTCGCTAATCCCTATGGCTGGCCCTACTCCCTCATTGATTTCGGGGGCTGAGTCATTATGATGGATCATTCCGGCACTTTGTGGGGAAAAGCGTCTCTGCCTCCTGCCTGTGTTTTTTCTTCTTTCTTCCATCTCCTGACGAGGCTCTCTTTCTTCTATTCTATCCATCCTTCCATTTTTTTCGGTCTTTTCTTAAGCACTTTTCTCAACGCTTAATGAACTAAAACATGTCAGGGTAGCACCAGAGACAAATCATTCGTGCCTCTGTGCTGGAGTGTGTGTGTGCATTTGCCTCGGCATCTGCCTGAACGTGGGGGATGCGGTGGCTTTTAAGGGAGGTCCCAAAATTACAGTTGAAGGTGAATTCGCAAGCATCCATTTTGTAAAGCCATCCTTGTATGAACTGTGTTTACGCTGCAGAGAGGCCGGCTCTTGCATCCCAAATGAGCCTCTATGCAGCAGTGGTCAGCACTGGGAGCCGTTACGGATCAGGTCTCCTCTCCCACCCCTCCCCACTGCCTCAGCTGTAAACTACAGGGTGAAATGAAGAAGATTAGGAAATTGCCGGAAACAAAGTAGAGGTAGTAAAATCATGTGAGCGAGAGAATAAAAAAAAAAACAGAATCTGCGGTTAAAAACGAGTGTGTGGCTATTTCCGTTAGCTCATCTTCAGGGTGCGGAGAAAATCAAAACCAACAACAATAACAACAATGAAAAAAGAAAAGTGAGGCTGAGAAGATTCCATTCACCTGATAATCATTCAAATGGTTCTAATCTAGCGTTGGCTATTCTGGGCACGGGTGCCGACCGAGAGATAGCGAGGAGGGAGTGATACAGACGCACACCGCTGTGATATTACAGAGAAAATGAGATGAAAATGGCCCCAAGCCAGAGACATACTGTCCCCCGGTACTACAAGGTGAAGCCCAGTCCAGAGGAGCATGATCTAAGGATTTATCGAATTAGTGTGTGTATGTGTATGTGTGCATGTGAGTGTGTGTGTGTGTGTGTGTGTGTGTGTGTGTGTTTGTTTGTATCTTCAGGCCTTCTTATTAGAGAAGCGGTAGGTGCAGTACAAAGTCACTAGATGCACATCAGATGAGAAAGGTACTTTCCGGTTGGCTGTGTTAATGCATAAATAAACCGTACGAACAAACAAACAAACAAACAAACACCAGAAGTCAGAAAACCACATGAAAAGGCATTATCGGAAGAGAGTGTGATGAGCTGTAGTTGGATAAATAAAAGTGTAAAAAAGAAAGAAAGAAAGAAAGAAAGAAAGAAAGAAAGAGAGAGAGGAGAGGAGATCCGGGTTTCAGTAACTTGCTGACTCTGTTAAAGCAGTGAGTTTCTACTTGTGTGTATTTGAGGGTTATAATTATAAAGCATTACTAAACACATCCCATCCATTTTATTCATCCATCAGTCCATCCTCTGTGTGGGGGGGCCTCTACCCCCTCCACCCCCCCCCCCCCCCCCCCCCCCCACCCCAGTGGTGCCCAAAGATTCTAGAACAGAGCTGTTCTAGAATCTTTGGTGGTGCCCACGTCCACGGCGGTGGGGTCAGACGGTGGTGATCTTCTTGTCCTTGGTGGCCTGCTTGATGGCCGCCTGCTCGCAGATGAGCTCCTTGAGGCGCTGCAGCCGCACGTTCTGGACGGTCAGCTCGCCCACGCCCGTCTGGCTGCGGTGCAGCAGGCTCAGCGCGTTGGTGTACTCCAGCTCGGTGTAGCGCACGCCCTGGTCCACCACCAGGTTCAGCAGCTCGTCCGGCGTGTTGTAGAGCATCTCGTAGTACTGCCTGCAGGGGGAGACAGAGCGCAAGGGCGCGCGCGAGGGGGTTAGAGAGAGAGAGAGAGAGAGAGAGACGTTGAGAAATGAGGAGATACAGTACGAGCGAGACAATGGCAGAGCGAGTTTGAGCTTCTACAAAAGTGTTCTACTGTAGGAGTCCAGAAAATACAGAAAGTGGGGAAGGGCCCTGGGAGGCAATTATGGACCACATAGTTGTCCTATGAGGGACATACACTGAGATTCGGAGAGATTTTCCAACATCCTTCAGGGTCACAATTTCACAACGGCAGCAAAGGTCGTTAGTGAGAGGACTTGGGCTGTCCCTTGCTTTTGGTACTGGATACTGTATGTGACTGCTATGACTGCAAAACACAACATCATTTTCAAATTCCAAAGATATGCCAAAGTAGCACATGGCACATTCACAGGGGATGGCCGTGTTATACATCTGCCCATGGTCTCCCCTGCACAAGCTAAACGGGCCAAAAGCCTCAGGGGGGGAATACAGGTCATCCTGCTGCAGAGTAGTTTGATATTTGCACAAACCTGCAGGCATAAGCATGCAAATACAAGTTGGTAATTTATTGGCATACTGTAGCATACTCAGTGCTCTTTCCCTGGCTGTAACGCCTCTCTGCCTTCACGCTCGTTTCAACCTGAAGTGTGCGGGAAAGAAAGAATGGAAAAAATAGAAAGAAAGAAAGGAAGGGGAAAAAAAACAACCTGAGCCAGCACAAACCGTCCACAGAACTGCAGCAGCAAGGCAGCACCATTCCCCTGAGTGCTCTCCTAAGCTTTCCTATCATCTGACCCCACACACACACACACACACACACACACACACACACAGAGAGGGAGACATACACACACACGTGCGCACACACACACACACACACACACACACACACAGACACACACACACACACACTGACACACATACAGAAAGACACACACACACACACACACAGACACACAGCAGACAAACTCCACAGACCAATTTATCTCGGGCTCGGTGGTAGAAAATAGAGGCCGAGGGGACCAAATTGGAGGCCCAGGTTCTCTCCGTGACTTCAATTGAGCACCTTGGCCAAGGGCAAGCGTCTGCCACGGCCCACTGCTACAGCGCACGGGGACAGCACGATGGCCAGAGATAAGCGGAGGAGGCCATTGTCACCGCAGAGAGAGAGAGAGAGAGAAAGGGAGGGAGAGAGAGAGGGAGAGAGAGAGGGAGAGAGAGAGGGAGAGAGAGAGAGAGAGGGAGAGTGAAATGGGAAAGGGAAAAAAAGGGGGGGGGGACTTGGGGTATTTGGGGAAAGAATCTAGGCGAGTCATCTGCTCATCGGAACACTTTGCACCAAAAAAGCAAAAAAAAAAGAGAAGAGAATGGGAGAAATGCTGCTTTTGAGACGCTTTTAAAACCCCTGCCTGTCACTGGCCTTCCCCTGGGAGCGGTTCAGCATTCTGGAGGAGTGCATGTGTGTACAGGCGCAGGGGTAGGAGTTAGGGGTGGGGGTGGGGGTGGGGGTGGGGGTCTTCAATTGTGTTCTCGAGGGGTGTGGAGGGGACCCCAGGAACATGGGGTTGGGGAGGCGGGTGGAGGAAGGAGCCCACCTGTGAATGCTACAGCAGCTCTTATCTTAACACAGAGCTTCTTTGTGGGTACCTTTGACAACCATTTCCAACCACCGAATAGAAGTTTATCTGGTTGGCTGGGTGGAGTGTGTTGTG
>NC_085010.1:30272064-30275308 GCF_963854185.1 Sardina pilchardus | reverse complement strand
CGGGGTGCACATCAAATCAGCCAAATAGATTTAATTTTCAGGCTGGGGCGAAATACATCTGTAATATTCTCTGAGCGCGGCCACAGTTAATCTAATGCTTCATTTCCATTCAAATAATAAAAAAAAAAGCGGCGCGTGGTCTTATCAATAATCAAATGTCACTGAAAAATAAATGAGCGTTGACAGGATGTGTTGGAAGTCTCGCGGCCGATCGTCCTGTCGGCCGACGCGCGCACGTTCTTGAGTCAATACGGCTCAGGCACTCAATTATTCCATTAATAGGAAACGTCGCGTTGGCGCCGGCTGCGACTGAATCAACACACTCTCTTGTCTCAGGCTGATGAAGTTTGCTTTAAACTGTGCCTGTTACTACACCTGCACGACACTGTCCAAAACAATGTGTGTGTGTGTGTGTGTGTGTGTGTGTGTATCCTTATCACAGCTTGTTGTTTATTCTTTTGAGTTGCAGATGGTTCTTACAACATCCCTCTCATGATTGTACTACCTATACACAATATAGCACAAGTTCATGCATATTGGCTGTGTGTCTGGTTAGATTCATATAACACAAGAAAGAAGGACTGACTAAAACAATGGCAGTCAGTGTGTACGTTTATGTTGTACTGTATATGCAGGTATTTTATAGATACAGTAGAGAATAAATGAACAGTTCAAGGGTGTAATATATACCTGTCACCATAGTATAAGCACACCAACGAACAGAACAAAAGAAGAGAGGGGGATAGATATATATTAAGGGAGAAGAAACAAAGAGAGTGATGCAGAGGTAGAGGTAGAGTGGGAGAAAGAGAAAGAGTGGGAGGGAGGGAGAGAGAGGGAGGCAGGGAGGGAGGGAGGGATGGAGGGAGGGAGCGTCTGTCCCTGCCTGGTCCATGTGACTGGCATGCTGACTGCACAGGGTACTGCAGGGAGGCCGGAGCGTCTTGGCCTCGTCTGAGGTGGCTCATCCTAATGAGCAAGCCTGGGAACACACTGCCATGCACCGACTGCCGCAGTGCACACACACACACACACACACACACACACACACACACACACATTCTCCTTCTCCATCATACTCACACAGATGCTCTCACACACACACTCACTCACTCTCCCTCATACTCAAGCACATACACACACACACACACACACACACACTCTGCCTTATACTCACGTACATGCACATTGCACACACACACACACACACACACACTCACCTACACACACCTGCACACACCTACACACTTACACACATATATACACACACTCACATACACTCACCTACACACACACACATATATATATATATATATATACACACACACACACTCACACACTAATTTATATATTTCACCTTTATCCGTGTCTCACTCAAGCTCAAGCTCACATGCACACATTATCTTTCACCGTTTCAGTCACACACACTCTGTCTCTCTTGCTGACACATGCACATATGTTTGCGCACACCTTTTATACCCTGGGACACACACGTACACACACACACACACACACACACACACACACACACTCACACACACACTCTCCATTGACGTTTACAGTAAAGCGTAATAAAGCTTTTTATATCCGTGGCCCTCATGCCTCATGGAGCGTAGTGTGTGAAACTGTCCTTTAAATGTCACCTTGTGAGTACGCATGCAAATTCCTGCAGCACACTGTGTGTCGCACACACACACACACACACACACACTCGTTCACGTGCTCGCACACGATCGATAGCCATTGCACAACAAATCAAGTGGTGCTGTGCAGGCTGGCACAGGAGTGGCTGCTGATCTAAAGGTGACGAATGTGTTCTTTAATGTCTCGTTAATATGAGCAGAGAGACTGAGGAGTACAGGAACAGGACGGGAGCGCAGCGGAGGAGGAGGAGGAGGAGGAGGAGGAGGAGTGAAAGAGACAGAGCATGAGACGGAGGAGAGAGAGGGAGAAAGAGAGGGGGGCTACACACGCACGTACGCACGCACGCACGCACGCACACACGTAGCTGCCACCCAGAGTGCCGTGTCCACTCACACACAGCGTCCACTCAGCTCCTCTCCTTTGTTCTCTCTCCTGTGGTCTTCATGTGTCTCTTTCTTCTCTTCCTCTCCATTCAGCACCCCTTCTTCCTCCCCTCTTTCCTATTCTGTCCTTTACTGCCTTCAGCTCCACCTCTCCCCCCTCACGTCCTCTCCTCCTGTCCAGTGCTCCTCCTCCTCCTCCTCCTCTTCCTCCTCTCTATCCCTCTCTTCTTCTCGTCCTCCTTTATCTAAGGTCTCCTGTCTTCTCTCCATTTATTCCACATCACTGACCCTTGTTCTCTTCGCTCCTCCGAATACCTCTCCATTTTCTCTCTCTCTCTTCTCTCTCTTTTCTTTCCTCTCTTCACTTCTTGTCTTCTGTTCAAATCACATCTCATGGTCCTACCCCCCCTCTCTTGCTTTTCGTGTCTCCCTCTGTGCTCCCCCTCTTTCTCCCTCGTTTCCTCTCTGCTCTCCTCTTCCCCTCGCTCAGCCAGGTGTAATCAAACACCTCCGCGTTCTCCCAGCCCTGTTTACCGTCATTAATCTTACACTGCAGCCTCTCTCTCTCTCTCTTTCTATTGCTTCCCCCATCTCTCTCTCTCTCTCACTCACACACACACACACACACACACATACAACACGCATGCACACACACACACACACACACACACACACACACACACTGAAGCATACAGGATGCACACAGACACATACACATACTGTACATTGATAGACACAAAATCTACAGTGGCTTGAACACACACTCACACATTGTCTCCCCTCTTGGCCTACCTCTCTCTCTGAAACCCCCCCCTAATCACTTTAAGCATCAGTATATCTTCCCGACATTCCGTGTTGGATTCCCAGCTCCAGACGGGACTGCGGTCGCATCGAGCGTGGCCCCTTCCGACCTCAGGGCAGCTCAGCGTCATGCAATTAAGGGTGAAAAATTATCTACGCCTCTCAACCCGCCTAACCGAGTCCCAGCCTATTAATGCCAGCAAAGTACAATACCGGGGAAAGCAGCCAGATTATGATCTAAGCAAAGGGGGCGAGAGAGATAGACCGAGAGAGAGGGAGAGAGAGAGGGAGAGAGAGAGGGAGAGAGAGAGAGAGAGAGAGGGAGCTGGACATGGGAGAGATCATATCTGCTCTCTGCTTTCAATCAATAGCGGCTGATTCTAATAGCCATTGATTGCATCAAACTCTTGATCCCC
>NC_085010.1:30262064-30267064 GCF_963854185.1 Sardina pilchardus | reverse complement strand
ATTCACACACACATGACACCAGTGTAGATTCACGTGCATTGATTTCCAAAAGATGACCATTCTCCATGTCTCCTGTTATCTCAAGAATGCAGTCATTGACTTTACTCCTGACACATAGTCCTTCGCATCGCATGAGTTTAAACATTGGCTTCATTTGTCCATACCTCATTGAACTGTGTACATGTTGATGTGCATAGTTCATTGACTGTGACATTGATATCATAAAGTCATCAGTTTCACTAATACAATACTTGGAATGAGCTATTGGTCATCTAGGCTGAGCACTGATAAGATAAACAGCATAAGTAGCCTATGCTACCACCTTATTTTAGAGGGTAAGTTTCAATGACACTATGGTTTACTAAATTACTTGATCTCTGGTCGTGGATTACAGACGCATAGGCCTAAACAACAACAGCAACAACAACAACAACAAAACAACATGTGAGGGCTGTGCACAAGTTCACTTGTTACAAATATGTTCTGCTGGAAGCCAATTTGAGATATAAATACACTACTGGGGTTAGGGGTTGGGGGGTTCACCACCATTATATTATCACAGACACAGTGGTAATCATATTAATGGCATTTTGACAAGCGGGGGGCAGAAGAGCTTCAGCGAAACGCAGGGGTGAAAACTAGAATGCGATACTGCAGTAACCTGCAGGTGGGGCTATCATGCAGTGTTTCGAAGAATTCTGCAACCAGTAACAGTCCATGCTTCGAACAGCTGGGGCCAAAGACATTGCAGGGAGAATGATAAGCCACTTCTATTGAAGCACGAAAACTGCAGTAATCGGCGCTACATAGGTGAGCGTTGTAGTGCAAGATTATGGTGATTGAATTGCAGCAGGCCGTTTGAAAATCAGACTAAGGTCATTTTAACCATATTCCGATGACCACCGACTCAATCGAGCTGAGCTGTTTAGATTAAATTCACACAGGCTCGTAAGGAGATATTAAACAGACGTGACCAATGTTGCAGAAAAGGAATGAAAAATAAGTTAATGTAGGCCTAGACGACTTATTCTTTTCTGAAAGTAGGCGTATGGTGTTTGCAATTTCCAATGAGTAACGTGTGAATGTCTTAAAGAAAAAAAGGCGATGAACTATAATCTACGTCTGACATTAGATGTCTTCATACAGTTGTATTGTTTTAATTAATCATTAATTTCTAATGAGCGGAACATACAAAACGGATGCACATCTATAAAGTGTTAATCTCTTAACACTGTGCAAGTATCTTAATTATATTTTCGTGCTCTAATCTCCATTGTAAAATGATCCGCAGATTAGATATTCAAATCCGTTGATCATTTCTACCCCCAGTATTGTATTCATCCGAATTCCCCCTTGGCATCCCAAATCCTTTTCACGCCGGAATGAATATATTACATAAACATTGAAATACATTTGCCGGCTGCAAGGTGCAAGCAAGACTCTCATTCATGGGAGCCGCGCACTGTGATTGCTGGCAATGAATTTGTACAATTAGCCCAATCAGCGGCCAGCTCCAGGATGTCACCGCAGGCAAGTCAGAAGGGCTGGCAAAACTAGGCAGAGTGCTTGCGCCACAGCAAAAAGCCATCGATTCAAGTCACCACTCAGTTACTTGGGAGTCAGCTGCGAGCCTACCAACTCAAAAGCCCCTTCTGACCGCTCCCCGCTGCAGAGAACCTTTCATTTCGCACGGGAAACCGCGGAAAGCGACAGCACACAGACGCCTGCGGAAAGAAAGTGCAGCGATTACATCTCTGCAAAGGCAAAAGAGAAGCGAATGCGTCTGGGATGGGAGGGATCGCAAGTCCGCTGGCTCGGAGAGTCCTCAGCGCGGCATAGTTGCTGAAGAGGGTATCGCTGTGTGGAAGGGAAGTGTTGATGGGAATCCGCTGCTGTTTCTTCTTCTCCTGACTAGGAAATTAAACATTGCTTCTATTCCGAGGATTTGCCTTCGATTAAGTCAGCCGTGAAGCATCAAGGCCAAGTGGATTGCTTTAAAGGCATTTTTCCCTTTTTAACACGCTTCTTGGTTGTCATTTTGGAGTAAGGGAGTTGGGATTCCTGTGAACGTGCCCATCCGCAGTGTCAATGCGACTGCGGCTGTGAACAGAAAACCGCAGCGATAACAGGTAAGGGGGTTTGTACGGTGGTAGTCATGTTGCAGGATCCACCTTTTAGGTTTTAAAATGACATTTTAGGGACAGGCGCCGTGCGACTCGCTGCGCCAGGTAAGGCGTGTTACCTGTTATGCGGTGTACAGCTATATAGGGGCATTGCTACGGAGAACACTGCACCATCCTCGCCCTTTTAACGTTTTGGTTATCTCTTTCTTAAAGGACAGCTTACGTATATCTTATTATAACGGGCAACTATTAACCTAGATCCGTGTATTAAATAACCTTGCAACCTGAACGGCATGGATAGACTTGAAATACCTGGCGTGACATTAAATAGTAGCACTAGAACTTTGATTTATGGTGTTTCACCTTGAATACTGTAATATCCGCACAACCAGACAACACTGCTGAACAATTTGTAAGGCAGAGTGAGAACGGCGATGTGACTACGTTTCGCGGTGGCAGAAGAGCCGTTCCCCTATACACACACAAGCCGCTATGCAGCATTCCAGATATTGTAAAACATAGGAGAAGGCGTTTGACTGGCCGTCTTATCTAGCCCCTCCTAATATAGTGGACAGTCTGTTATGTTTAAATTTATCATTTATTTCGCGCAGATTCGTAGCCTACACATATCCCGCGAGGACGTGAAGTAGCCTTGCGTGTGTGTGACAGAAAAGCAACTTTAATATGCACGTTACATCATACATTTGTAGTCACTTGAAAAGGCACTCGGCGCGTTGTCGACTTCAACTTTGTGGAGATTGGCGATACATATCTCCCACTGCTTTTTTTAGATCACTTTGAGGGAAGAAAACCGAGCCGTTGAATAAAGTCAGGCAATATTACAGCTCTCGTTGATTTGCCACTCACTGGAAAATCCCATTAGTTCACCCAAGATGTGTTTTGCAGTAAACGTTAAAAATGAATATCAGGCAACTGTCTCATTCACAAGCTGTCAATGAAATTCTGTGTGAGTGGTAGTAGTGCTACCACTATTTGACTGTGATTAAACCTAGTAGAATATTGTGACCTATTCCACTCTAATCGCCGAGTCTCGTGGAGGTTCCTTATCAAAATCTCGTCTCGATGAGGTTTACTTCACAGTAGCTGGCGTGATGTTTCACAAATGTAATAGTGGATATGGTCTCCCCCTGTTTTATAATGAAAATGGTTTGAATAGTCTCAGTAGGGAGTTGAATAGAAATTCTTCCGTGGTCAGACAAAATAACACTGGCACAGCATGGTTATTACTTCATTATATCCATGGACTGGTCCTTTCTTGAACAAAATCATGCCATAGCTGTTCCTTATGCGGCCTTTGCTGTAGGGTGCGCCGGTGCAAAGTAGCTCACCAGTGAGGCAGCGCACCAAAGCGGTCATGCCCTATGGCTCCCCTGCCCGCACCGAAATAGGTTTGCGCAACCGTGGCTGCCGGAGTCGCGGAGTCATTGCCTATTTGCTTTACGCTCAAAACTATACAGAGACGTTGACTTCAGATATTTAATAGTGAAATGAGGCAGGCGTATTTATTTGAATGTAAGGACCTTCATGCTTGTTCAGGAATACAGACGTATTGTTTAGAGATTTGTGTGTGGAGTTGTGCTTGGGTGTTGCTTGATGTTTTACTGGCACGACGCAGCAGCGGATTAGTCTGTTTTATGCAAAATACTATTCATTTTGTGGCATCGTGAATTTCCGTGGTAGAAAAGGTCATGTCACTGTTGGGTTAGTTTTCATTCTGCGCTATCACCCACAGAGTGCTGAGACACTTATAGGCGTGACAACAACAGGAACACCGTGGCCGTTGAATGCCTGTGCCTGCTACTGTCAGTAACTGCTAACCTGTGGCTCTGCATGGGAGCTAAAGTGGAACAGCTGCCACAGTTCAGATCGGCTACCTGGGGACCGTGGAACCGCTGTGACACGCTACCCAGGGATATAGGAGCGCAGTGTGTTTTTGTGTGTGTGTGTATGTGGGTGAGAGAGAGAGAGTGAGCGTGTGTGCGTGCATGTGTGTAACACACAGGGTTATGTGCCTCTATTTTCGAAGGAAACACATTTGCAACACTTTCGTGACCCCGTGCTCGTCTGCTGTCAGCCAAGCAGCCTTGGCAGGCACGACTACTTCTCATTTGTTTTTGAGTGGAGTTTTCAACTTTGGGTTATTTAGAATGGCCTCAGTGTTGGTATTTTATTGCAAACAGTTTTGACTGGAATGAATTTCCGAGTTCACTCATGGTTAACCATTAAATGCTCGGAGCGCTGCGTCACATTAGATTGGCCCCAATGAGCGCATGGTTCCCAATGGCGGTAGAGAATTGTCACGGATTTGAAAGGGAATTCTTTTCCGAAGATGTATGACTGATTGAAATGTCACCGATGACATGCGATGTCAATGAGTATTCGAGCTGCTGCCGTTGAATGATGGCTCTGCCGGAATAGGAGCACAGCGAGGCAGACGTGTTATGTCTGTCTGAATGATGCGTTTGTGCGCACTCTTGAATAGGCCTCTCTGTTTCGCTCGTCAGTCCATAGACATCCTGTGGTGAACTACAAGTCCAACGGTAGTCGGCCAGACAGCACACACCACTCGGCTAATGGCTTCATATCGGTATGCCCCCAAGTTATGGTTAATTCCGTCTCTCTTTGTGCAGATGGACAACAAAAATACAGATGGTATGGATCTCAAGTGGGCATGCGTGTATGTGTGCTAGTTTCTCCATATCTGTAGTAGGCCTACCCAATGTAGTGTGGGTTGCGTCTTGCGTGACTGCCTGCCTACTGAGGTCCAATGGTTTTCAATTAGCTGTTTGAAAGGTAGAAAACGAACCATGATTAAGTTAAGGTTTGACTCCAAATATTTCCATGGTCTTATTCTCG
>NC_085010.1:30239564-30254564 GCF_963854185.1 Sardina pilchardus | reverse complement strand
GTTTGTGTGTCTGTCTGTGTGTGTGTCTGTCTGTGTGTGTGTTTTCTTTGTGTGTGCGTGTATGTGTTTGTGTGTGTGTGTATGTGTGTGTGTGTGTGTGTGTGTGTGTGTGTGTGTGTTTGTGTGTGTGTGTGAAAGGGAAAAAGGAGAGAAGGGTAGGCTACATAAGGTGGATTATTCCAGCTGAATCCATGTCCTTTACTCTGAGCCTTGCGATCCTAAGCTCATTTCACCACACACACACACACACACACACACACACACACACACACACACACACACACACAGGCTCACACATACACATACACAAAGCAAGAGATAAATTAAAAACAGAGTTTAACGGTTTATAATAATCGCCATAAAGCCCCGCGATCATCAGGCGTTCGTGTCTAAGAAGTTAATCTCGCAGGTCAAGTCCGCTTAGCCGAGCCTCACAGGCCGAGGTAATGGAGACTGACTAATATCCTCGCTAACTGTGGGGATCGATTACTGATTACTGATGTGATTTGCAATGATGTAAGCATTTAGTGCACTTTCCTTTGCGTGAGTTAGCTCTCGTTTAGCCCCGCACCATTAGCAGTCTGCGTTAGCCGCGCCATGCTATTATGTCGGCCATTATGTCGGGGGCCCCTAACTAGCCCATCTGGTTGTTTACTAATGGCTGTCTGAAGATTTGTATTGCGCCAGGGTGGTGTAGTGCCTCCGGGCGCTAACAGTTTCCTCACACCCAGGACCAAGACCCAACTGGCCCCAGATATTCCCTCCACGCGCCCCCAGGCCAGTCAACTCCGTCTGGGGGCCCCACGCTGTCTCCTCTCCCCCTGCTGCTTTTGTTGTGCTTCAGTTTTTTTCTTCCTCTGTCTCACTGTCAGGGTCCCTGTGCCCTACCAGTTCACATAAGCCGTGTATTATGAGGGCAAGAATAAACGGTGCAGTGTTTGTCTGTGTGTGTGTGTGTTTGTGTGTGTGTCTGTCTGTGTGTCTGTGTGTCTGTGTGTGTGAGACGAACCTTTATGATCTCTGATTTATTACCAGCATCAGTGCCAGTGACACGCCTTGGTATTGCTTTGCTGAGAGAGGAGCGTCAGGGAAGCTGTCTCCTGGAAATCAAATCTCTTCCCCGTCTCTTCTCGCCGCACTGCTCTAGTTGGCATGAAAGCCTTAGCTGATGAAAGTCTTGACTGCGTGACTTTGTCTGTTTGTGTGTATATATATATGCGTGTGTGTGTGTGTGTGTGTGTGTGTGTGTGTGTGTGTGTGTGTGTGTGTGTGTGTGTGTGTGTGTGTGTGTGTGTGTGTGTGTGTGTGTGTGTGTGTGTGTGTGTGTGTGTGTGTGTGTGTGTGTGTGTGTGTTGGCAGAATGCTCGACAGTGTGTGGTGGGCAGGTTTATTAAGTACACTTGTGTACACTTGTGTGAGGCTGGACTGTTTGGACGTTGCATGTCTCTCCACAGGGGAGGGTCCCCAGCATCTTGATTTAGGGCACTGAGGCGTGCGCTCCTGTTTCGGTGGCTGCTTCATAAATAACCCAGAGGGCCGAATGGGAGAGATGGGGGCCCTTTAAGCATACAGCAATGACCTCCCGGCTTTTTATCGCTGCCAGTTCAGCGACGGTGAATAATTCCATTCACCAGCACGAGGACCAAAAGGGAAGGAAAAGATGGGAGGCAAGAGACACGAGAGCAAGAGAGATAGGAAGACTTGCAGAGAGGCTCGCACAGAGAGAGAGAGAGAGAGAGAGACGCGAGAAGAAGGTGGTCCTTGGAGAGAAGGCATGCGAGATGCTGGGGTGAAAGAGGGGAGTCGTTTCCCTTTCACAGATGGAGCAAAAAGACGGAATCAGAGATGCCGGAGAGGTGGAGAAAGGGAGGAGGACGTGCGGAGGGTAGGGATGGAGCGGACGCGGCTGGAGCCCGCGGAGGATACAACGGATTTGTCGACAAGGCCTGCATGCTATTCTGCGGGCTCGCCGAGGGAATCGTGCCATTGGACTGCAAGTGCAGGGGAGGGGAGAGGAGAGAGGAGAGAGTGTGAGGAGACAGAGAAGAGAGACGGAAAAAACAGTTTGTAAGAGAGCAAGATGGAGAGAGAGAAAGAGAGAGAGAGAGCAGAGAGGAAGAGTGTCAGAGAAAACCTGCGCGAGCCAGTTCTGTGGAGACAACTGTCACTACCCCCCCCCCCCCCCTCTCTCCTCCCTCCTCCCCAATCTTTCATTAACAGCTCTAAGAGGAAGCTTTCCGCTAATGTTGTGGAGTATTAACTAATTGATTGATTAATTAGCGATTCAGACGCTCTTTTCTTTTGTGTTTAGCATGTTCCGGAAATTAGCTCACAAATGTTAATGTCCTTGACGTCGAGAGCGAGGGTTGCTAGTCTTTCATGCCCGCTGCCTCTGCGTCTGCGTGAAGCTCCTGCTAATGGCAGTGATGTCCCGATGGTCGCCCGGCAGAGCATGCGCCCGGCGAAACAGACTCAGACAAATTTGGAAGAGGCCATTTAATTAGCCGTCCGGTCCTTCCGCGCGGCTTCCTGCGAGCGCGACGTGCGCTCTTGAGCGGAGGATCCATCAGCGTCATGGTAATGAGGCCGCCGGCTGGAGAGCAGACTTGGCCACAGGAAGCGTCCAGGAGTCTAACGCAATAAGGGAGGGGTGGGGTGGGGTGGGGAGGGGGTGGGCTGATGACAGCGCTCGTAGTAACCCTTCAGCAACCTCGCTTAATGCTATCAAACCGTCCTTATCTGTGCTGATAACGCAGCCATGGCCAGTTGGGCCAGTGTTAGTCTGCATCGGTGCCAAGATCCAAGAAAAATGGGAGTGGGGAGCACCGTGTGTGTGTGTGTGTGTGTGTGTGTGTGTGTGTGTGAGTGTGTGAGTGTGTGCCAAGATACCCTGCGAGTCTAACCCCTTAAGAGAACATCACATCAGTGTTGGATGCATGGTCTGTTGTGGCCTGAATCCAAATGCATTTCATTCTCCTGCACAAAGCAAGAGCAAATTCTTGGCATACCATGTTGGGAGGGGGTCGGGGGTGGGGGGGGGGGGGGGTGAAGTGTATGAATGAGAAAGAGAAACGGACTGAGAGAGGGGGCAAGACATGAGGAGAGAGAGAGAGAGGGAGTACAAGGGAAAGGGATGAACCTCTGTGCTTGAACCCAGGCCCGCTAAGGAGGATTACAGTCTCTCTGAAGAGAGAGAGAGAGAGAGAGAGAGAGAGAATTGAATTGAGAGAGAGAGAGAGCGATAGGCAGACAGAAAGAAATTCAGAGGAGGAGGGAAAATAGAGGGACCGAGAGGACAGGCAGATGTCAACATGTTTCTCAGATCTGCCGGATTTGCCTGGGCAGCTTTTGGGCCCCGGCCAGCGCTTTGAAATCAACTTCAACCGACGGGAAAATCCGCAGCTTCATGAAGTCGCTCGGAATTGCCAACATGCAGCCACAAGCCCCCTCCCCCCCACCCACCCCACCCACTCACACACCACACACACACACGCTCACAAAACGTCAGTATCCACATCTATTACGTTTGAATTGATTTACCCATCATCGTTAACAAGGTACTCATCAGCTTCTGCTGGTGATGAGGTTTGACCCCCCTGGGCTTCCATTCGGATTATCTGCCAACAATCTGCGGTGACACTTGCCCGTGCCTGACGCCGGGCCTGACGATCGCTGGCGCGTAAATGAGGATGACCTTTATTGTCCCTCCGTGGCCACTGTAGCGGAACTCTTGCGAAGGTGCGCGGCGATGTCGAGTCCGCAGGCGACGCCCGAGTGATAATTAAGCAGCGCAAATCCCTTCTGCTCCAGCGTAAACATCACTTCTAGTCCCTCTCCCCCTGACCTCCCTTAGCATGATCGTCATTATCCACACAGGCACACGCGCACGCACACACCGCATACACACACACACACACACACACACACACAGTTGTACTGCATCCGTCCAATGAGCGCTTCTCCTGTGACAGTTTGCAAAGGCAGTAATGACACACCCGCTGGAGTGCTTAACTGATAATTACTGTAAACGACAAAAAAAAAAATGCCCCTCCTCCTCTCGGATGTAAACGCCCGTATTCCTCCTCCTCCTCCTCCTCCTCCTCCTCCTTCTCCTCCTCCTCCTCCCCCTACAGTGTCCCTCATTCTTGCTAGTTTGCCCCACATTCTCCAGTCCCCTGCGCCAGAGATGGGACCCACCCCCCCCCTCTCTCTCATGGCCTCAGCCCCAAACCCCCCACATCTGTGCAGGGGTGGCAGCAGGGCCAAGCAGCTTGAGTCGGGTCTCCGTTAATGAGTACAGAACAAGTGGATCTGTGCGTGTGTGTGTGTGTGTGTTTGTGTGTGTTTGCGTGCATGTATGTTTGTTTGTGTGTGTGTGTGTGTATGTGTGTGTGTGTGGCTGTGTGTGTAAGACCTGCATAATGAAAGCTGAATGAAGTCCACTGTCCCTGAGATAATGCTCTTAGCAAAGCCCAGTGGTGGATCAGCCCGGCTTGCTATGGTTACAACAACCCCCACCATCCCTATCCCCATCCCCACTCCCCAAGCCCAACAAAGACCAGAGCTATCCTACTGTCTGATGAGATTTTGGGGGAGGAGGTCGGGATATGGTGGGGTGGGGTGGGGGGGGGGGGGGGGGGGCTGGTGCGGTGGATGTTGGATGCTTTGCGTTGTTGGATTGATGTATTTTCGGGCACTTGGGGGATTTTTACCTCATTGGCAGAGTAAAAATGTTTGTGTATATTTGTGTCGAGGTGTGTGTCTGTGTGTGTGTGTGTGTGTGTGTGTGTGTGTGTGTGTGTGTGTGTGCGTGCGTGTGTGTTAGCTGTGTTGTGGTGCTGTTTGCTTTGGCAAAGGTGATGTTGTTAGCGGCGTTGACTGCAGAGGGGATTACCACGCGGGTCAACATGTGTAACCTGTTTGCATTTGCTCTGTTGACCAGCACGCAGTGTGTCAATACGTTTAGGACATTTTGTCAACGCGGCCGCAGAAACGGAACATCCATTTCATTTAACCCCCTCATTCTCGAGGGAGTCCGTTTTAAAAATACACACACACACACGCGTGCTCTTGCGGGCAGCTGGCAGAGCATTGCCTCAGCCATTGGGAGTCCTCTGGAGGCGGGCTTGACCTGCGGGTCATTTTTCTGATGCTTGGCTACTCAGGGACGTGAATAGATTCTAGCACTTTTGCAGGATCCAGTAGCAGCTCCCTGTGACTTCTGACAGAACACCACCTGTGAGGGTGAGAAACTTGTGCACCGCAGAGTCTATCTCCCTTTGCTCCTCTTCTCTCTTTTTTTCTCATTAAATATTCTGTGTGTGTGTGTGTGTGTGTGTGTGTGTGTGTGTGTGTATGCATGCATGTATGTACATGCTTTTGTTACTTTTCCTTTCCTGCTCTCCTTTCGATCCTTATCATGGTGTCTGCATGTCAAGTCAGTCCGGGTGTTGCCCTTATTTGGGTGTTAATGGTATCTGATTTCATAGCCTGACTTGGGCTGATATTTTAGCCGTGACAGAGTTTTGTTAGCACAAATGGTTTTGTGATTGGGAGATAGTATCCTAATTACCGTTTCAGACTTTGTTGTGTTTTTTTAATCCTCTGTCAATGAGAGGATTTGGCTTTCGGTATCGCAGTGGCATGTGTACTTCGGTTAACCCATGAGGCATTGCGAAACACAATACTGTGTTTTGTGTTCTCAGTACCGCGCACTCTGCCCACTCTTCAAAACAAGCAGGCAGGCAGGCAGACAGACAGACAGACAGACAGACAGACAGGCAGAGAGACAGACAGACAGACAAACAAACAGGTGCTCTCTCAGGAGCATGATCTTCCGCAGAAGCCAGAGATGTTCTGATGTCTGCTTGGAAACATGACATCCTTGCCACATCAAACGTCCACTCCCCTGCTCTCTCTCTCTCTCTCTCCTGTGTAACCTTGATAAGTGCTTTCTACCTGCTTGGCAAGTTGGGGCTTAGACACCAACAAGAGTGAAGGACGATCAATATCTCTCTCTCTCTCTCTCTTTCTCTCTCTCTCTATCCCTCCATCTCTGTCTCTTTTTTCACGGAGCCACACTCATTTGTAATGCTTGCTTCTCTGTCTCGTTGGTAAACAAGTTAACGTCTCGCTCTAATTTGGGCAGCCGTAGTTCAGAAACGTTAATGCAATTTGTCTCTCTCCTCATGTGAGGCTTTTCTTGCTGGCACTATGGGTCCCTGGCAAGACAAAGCATTACGACCAGACAAAAAAGAAAACACCAAACAAAAAGAACTGGTAAACCATAAATATCCAATTATTTCCCGAGCGAAGCAGTGGCAGTCTAATCTCGAGCCGCGCTGTGTTATTTTCCCCCTCCACGTTTTCCTAGAGACACTGAGTGAGCCTGCAAGTGAGTGTGTGGCACCAAACATGAATTCATTAGCACCCTTTGATGTATTCACTCAGCATGTGGTCTCTCCAGTTTTTTTTCTAATGTGTGTGTGTGTGTGTGTGTGTGTGTGTGTGTGTGTGTGTGTGTGTGTGTGTGTGTGTGTGTGTGTGTGTGTGTGTGTGTGTGTGTGTGTGTGTGTGTGTGTGTGTGTGTGTGTGTGTGTGTGTGTGTGTGTGTGTGTGTGTGTGTGTATGATGAGCGGCTGTGTGTTGTCACTTGTGACTTGGTGCGGGTGTTGCGCGTGTCAGGGAGATATCCGGGGGGGCTGATTTGGCCTCCGCTTGGCTACCTCCACGACAAGCACGTAACCCCCCCCCCACACACACACACACACTATCCACACCCCCATCCTTGCTGTGTCAGGGCAGTGGAGGTCACACTGCTGGGGGCTCCACTGTCACTCTGCCCCCCCCCCCCCCCCCCCCCCCTACATAGTCCATCCAACTGGCATGAGCTCCAAGGCTAGCTGGCCGTATCAACTGCCACTCGGGAAAGGGGGAGACTGGAGGGAGGGGTGGTGGTGGTTTCCTGCTGGATTAGCCAATCATAAGCTCCTTTCCTGGAGTGAGCTGCCTAGGCTACATGATTAGCAGCTCTGGCTAGCTGGCTCTTTGGATATCCATCCATATCACTTTATGGCTCTCTTATCCAATCTCTATGGAATTATCTTTGGTGTCAGGGAGACCAGGCCAAGACATGCAAAGTAGCCCATACGCATTTTTCTCTTAGTCAGAAGTGCTTTTAAACTGGTACATTTAATATGCATAGAGAAAAACAGAAAACAGTTCAACCCATTAGCAGGCTCTTTCAAAAGAGCTTTGCCCTATTTAAGCGTTGGCCTTATGGCTTTGGCGCAGGCCTATATGTTTTTACACCAACACGCCCCAGTTTTTGGGAACTTTTCCTCGTTGTTTTGTGTCATTTCTTTTCTCTCCCCTCCGTCCTCTGCATGGGTTCGTCCCCATCCAGCTGTGTTTCCGAGGCGCGTCGAGAGATAGCAGTGGGGTGGATGGGGATAAATGGAGCAACGGAATATTCCGGGCGCCCGCCCGTGATGTATGAGACGGCAAGCAGCCCACGGAGCTCCGGCTTTAATTAATGACACCCGATGACGGGCAACGGGGAAGACAAATAGGAGCTAAACGAGACCCCCCGATGGGCGGGATAATTAAGTGCCACCGAGCAACTCGAGTCACGACTTGTGGTTTTTTGTGAAAGTGCCACAAAGGAGTCATTGGGAGTGTGGGGTTTTGAGACGGTGCTCTGCTTGCACCGACACGTAGGTGTTCTAGAATAGTCTACTCTACATGTTTGTGTGCGAGGGTGTGAATTCTTGCCAAACTGTTCCACTGAGTATTAAGGAACATTACTCCCCCACAGGTAAATTGCATGCAGTGCCTCGGTCATCCTTCCTCTCTCTCTCTCTCTGGCCTCATTGATGAGTAATGACTTGGCCTGTGTGTATTTCCAGGCTGAGCCGTGAGAGCCGTGACCTTTCCGCGCCATTGTGTGCTTGCTCTCTTCTCCGCCGCTCTCTCTTTCCCTCTCTAGACTTTGATCATCATTGCTCTATTTGCCTTTCCTTCTGCGCGCACACACAGATCTGGCCCAAATCCGCTCACCGCCCAGGACTGCATTTCAAGGAAGCGTTATTAAGCACCATGGTAACCAAGAGAGAGAGGAAGAGAGAGTGAATGTGTTCAAAATGATAGTCTTTCTATCATTTAACAGTCATTGGCTAGTTGTCCATAGGCTTTCAGGAATCTCAGAGCTTCCCAGACCTCTTGCTCTTTGCAGTCAAGCCTATAGGCCATAGCAGCAGCCTTTCCAGTTTGGAAGTGATTTGGTTTGAGCTCTGAAGCACCTCAGCTACACATGGCACAATCCATATCATGACAGTAGTCCTTTACTTCTTCCTTCTTCCTTACTTCTTAGTACTCTTGCACCTTCTTCCTCAAGGAATGGGGTCATCCCTATGTTCCTCGGGTCCTATGTTCCCCGTTTTTTCCCAAAAGGGTCCTATGTTTAAGAAAAAAAATTAAGAAAAAAAGGGTCCTATGTTCCCCGGTCCCATACAAAGTGGGGAACATAGGACCCGGGGAACATAGGACCTAGGGAACATAGGTACGCTCCCCAAGGAATAATGGATCCCTAGCACTGTGTCCTTTCCATGTACTTTTTGTGCATGTATGCATTGGCATTAGCATATAGCAATGTGTTTTTTTGCTATTCATTCTGTGCACGTAAGCCAAGGTGCACTATAACCTTGTGAATTCACCATGGCCATTGAATGTTGCCCTGTCAGTACAGCTACTGTTCAGTGAGAAAAAACCTCACACTCCTGAGGAAATGCGCTAGTAACAGATGCTAGCATGGGGTTTAGCCTCCTTCCCATGGCTGCCTCCCATGAGGTTGGGAGTTAACTTGTACCCTAGCATACTGCTGTGTCCTTGCCATTCATTCTTGTGCAGGCACACCTAAGCTAGCTAGCGCACTGTGTGGCTAATGTGAGTGGGTGAAATCCCATGGAATGCACTGCAGGTAAAGGCCTGTGTTCAAATGAGGAGATTGTTGAGGGAAAAAAAAGAAAAAAAAACAATCAAAGAGACTTGCTGTGAGTCATCACGGAGCTCAGCCCCACGGCGGACGCTGCGGTGCTCACGGGGCAGGTGTGCAGAGCTGCGTCAGCTGCCGAACGTGCTGCCGAACGTGCTCCAAGCCCCTCAGCTGTACCAGAGAGAGAGAGAGAGAGAGAGAGTGTGTTGCAGTGTTGCTAGCTCATCAGGGTTCCTAGCTCATCAGGGTCCTGTGAGATGTGCATGTATTTGTGTGATCCAAGTCGAGTGTGTGTGTGTGTGTGTGCAAACGTGTGTGTGTGAGACTCTCCTAGGAAACACGCACACCTGAAATCCATCAGCAGCAAGCAGCAGACTCAGGTCAGGAGAGAATGCTAATGAGCTGGCGTTGCTCCTGAGACTGCCAGGGTCTGGAGAAAAGGACTCATTCATTTCCTCTGTGTGTGTGTGTGTGTGTGTGTGTGTGTGTGTGTGTGTGTGTGTGTGTGTGTGTGTGTTTGACTGTTTACGAATGTGCCTAGTTGCGTGTTTGTGTGCAGAAGTGTAACTTAGGCATAAGCACATTCATGTATGTATGTGTCTGTGTACAAATTTACGGCATACAATCTACAGTATGATGGGGTGCATGTGTTGATTTGTGTATTGTTTTGTGTGATAAAAAGTGGTTCATATCAAGAGTTCCTGGCAGTGCTTGTGTGTGTATGAAATGTCGCTTGTGTGACTGCATGCTGTGTCTGTATTTGAAACTAGAGCACTTGGACGTGCGAGAGCTTGCTACACTCGGCTGGGCACGAATACGAGGGAGTGTTTTGTGTTTTTTCCTTGTTCAGTCACTTACCAGCAGGCCATCACTAAAGCCCCCCCGACAAACGAGTCAAAAGACGAGCTTGGAAACTCATTTTCTCCCCTCCTCGTTACCCCCGCGCCTTTTCTGCACTCACCAGCACTTCTGCCTAATTGGCCCAGCGGTCCCAATTTCGCACATAAAGAATGCAGGCAAGCGTGTGTGTGTGTGTGTGTGTGTGTGTGTGTGTGTGTGTGTGTATGTGTGTGTGTGTCTTCGAGGTCCATCTCTCACTCCGCAGTGTCAGCAGGTGAGTGAGTGAGTGAGTGAGTGAGAGAGAAAGAAGGAGAGAGAAGGAGGGAGAGAGAGAGAGAAAGAGGGAGGGAGGGAGGCGCTATCTGGTGCTAAGACGGAAATGGCCGGAGCATGCAAATCACACGCCACGACCGAAAATCAATTAAGCGGCAGCGAGGTCCGGCTGTGAGGTGCAGGGTCCACGCGGGGAGACGGCTCGCCATGCCACTGCCATCTCCCGGGGGCGGAGCGTTCTCCCGCCGAGAGGCGTCTCTGTTCCTGCCCGCGCTCCCCCGCGCCCGCGCTGCCCTTTGCCCAACCCTGTCTAATTGCCCGCGCTTTATGAAACGGCTACAAATTGTCGTGTGGCGGCGAGAGGGCGGCTGACATTTCGGGGGCATCTCTCTCTCCCTCCTTCCCCCCACCCCCTTCTCTCTCTCTCTCTCTCTCCCTCTCTCTCCCCCTCTCTCTCTCCCTCCCTCCCTGCCCACCCCCTTCTCTCTCTCCCCTCTCTCTCTCCTCTCTCTCTCCTCTCTCTCTCTCTCTCTCTCTCTCTCTCCCTCTCCGCGACTCATCTCAGCTCGTCGCCTCTCGTTCTGTCATCTCCTCAGAACAGACAGCGTAGTGCTTCCGACGTATGCGTGAAAAAAAAATGGAAGGCTTTAATGTCAAGCATGATTGAGCACATCTCACAAATTTTCACATTGCTGCTATTGTGAAAAAAATCTTAATATGTGTGTGTGTGTGTGTGTGTGTGTGTGTGTGTGTGTGTGTGTGTGTGTGTGTGTGTTTCATCTCCGCAGGCACAGAATGTCCTCAACCTCCAGAGTGGCCTGAACCGAGGAACGTGGCAGCGAGCAGTGGATCGAGAGCGACTCTTCCCCTTCCCCCTCCTGCGCCACCACAGACACTTGGACCATGGCGTCCACCGCGAGGAAATGGACCTTTCTGATCTCTTGCTACTTCCTGTCCGCCCTGGCGCTGTGTCCACCTCTGTCCGCCTCGCATCACCAGAGCCCCACCATCATCGCCGCCGGCGACGGTGACGGCCATGGCGACGGCGGCGACGACGACGGCGGCTACCACACGTTTCACTCCGAGAACTCGGAGGTGACCTTTAACCACCTGGTGGTGGACAAGCGCAACGGCAACGTCTACCTGGGCGCGGTCAACCGCATCTACAAGCTCTCGCCCGGCCTGGAGGTGCAGGTGTCCCACCAGACGGGGCCCGACGAGGACAACCGCGACTGCTACCCGCCGCGCATCGTCCAGTCCTGCAGCGAGCCGCTCACGCTCACCAACAACATCAACAAGATGCTGCTGATGGACTACCGCGAGAACCGGCTGCTGGCCTGCGGCAGCCTCTACCAGGGCATCTGCAAGCTCCTGCGGCTGGACGACCTCTTCAAGCTGGGCGAGCCCTTCCACAAGAAGGAGCACTACCTGTCGGGCGTCAACGAGAGCGGCTCGGTCTACGGCGTCATCGTCTCGTACTCGGGCGCCGCCACCGACAAGCTGTTCGTGGCCACGGCGGTGGACGGCAAGCCCGAGTACTTCCCCACCATCTCCAGCCGCAAGCTGGAGCGCAACTCGGAGGAGGACGGCATGTTCGCCTACGTCTTCCACGACGAGTTCGTGGCGTCCATGATCAAGATCCCGTCGGACACCTTCACCGTGGTGCCCGACTTCGACATCTACTACATCTACGGCTTCAGCAGCGGCAACTTCGTCTACTTCCTGACGCTGCAGCCCGAGATGGGCGGAAGCTCCACCGCCGGTTCCTCCGCCGCCGGCCGCGAGCAGGTCTACACCTCCAAGCTGGTGCGCCTCTGCAAGGACGACCGGGCGTTCAACTCCTACGTGGAGGTGCCGCTGGGCTGCGTCAAGGGCGGCATCGAGTACCGGCTGCTGCAGGCCGCCTACCTGTCCAAGGCCGGCTCCATCCTGGCGCGCTCGCTGGGCGTGGGGCCCAACGACGACGTGCTCTACGCCGTCTTCTCCAAGGGCCAGAAGCGCCGGCCCAAGGAGACGTCCCACGACTCGGCGCTGTGCGTCTTCGCCCTGCGGGAGATCAACGAGCGCATCAAGGACCGCCTGCAGTCCTGCTACAAAGGGGAAGGCACGCTGGACCTGGCCTGGCTTAAGGTCAAGGACATCCCTTGCAGCAGTGCGGTGAGTCTGATGACCTTTCCTCCTGTAGTGGAATGTATTGTCGTGTGAAGAAGAATATCCTTATAGGACAATAAAGACTCCTATCTATCTATCTATCTATCTATCTCTCTATCTATCTATCTATCTATCTATCTATCTATCTATCTATCTATCTATCTATCTATCTATCTATCTCTCTCTCTCTCTCTCTCTCTCTCTCTCTCTCTCTCTCTCTCTGTGGTTCAAAAGTTTAGCATTTTCTCCAGTGTCACAAGTCTTTAGTATGATCAGTAAAATGGAGATGAATTTCTGAGAACAGCACAGGGAATGAGTGAAGTCAACGCAGGGTGAAAGTCATATATTTCTGTCTGACCCAGTTGCTCCCGAAACAGCATCGGCATTAACCTGAAACAGCTACTGACTTAGCACTTTTGCTAAAGCTCAGAGCTCAAGGAGAGACGAGCCTTAACAAATCTTAACACATGATTATGTAATTATCACAGGGCCAAATTACGTGCTTGTGGGTGTCTACATGATATTAAGATTCTGACAAACAACACTGTAATAGCCCAATACATTAGTTTTGATTTCCTGAAATGGCTTCTCGTTGCCTATTTGACATCTGTTAGCCATTTTACCCTCTGCAGCATTGCCAAAGCTAATTTAGTGGTTTTGATATTTCGAATTGAATTATATTTCTTCAAAACAAGGTTAAATGGAATGCCAAGGCTTCAAATGCCTTCGGAGACTAAGGAGTCTCCATTTTATATATTTGTCTTTCTGATAAAACACAGACAAGCCGAAGAGGCAAGAAATTGCCTTCCTCTGAGAGTCAATCTATTATTGTAATGACATTTCACTGAATGCCAGCCGTGGCCAAAATTAATCTCTCGCCACATTTCTCCACTGTTGCTGGAGCACGCGCATTAATATGAAAACAACCAATCAGTGCTCTCAACACTCAATAGGAGCTCATCTCTCTCTCTCTCTCTCTCTCTCTCTCTCTCTCTCTCTCTCTCTTTCTCTTTCTCTCGCTCGTTCTCACTCTGTCTCTTTTTTCTTGCTCTGTGTTAAAGGTGGCATATTGGTGCTGCTATAATTCCACCAGTCAAACATAACTGTTATGATGATGATATGCAGCTCTGATTCATCAAAACACTTTAGACGTGCGTGTGTGTGTGTGTGTGTGTGCGTGTGTGTGCGTGTGTGTGTGTGTGTGTGTGTGTGTGTGTGTGTGTGTGTGTGTGTGTGTGTGTGTGTGTGTGTGTGTGTGTGTGTGTGTGTGTGTGTGTGTGTGTGTGTGTGTGTGTGGAGACAAGTGGGAGTGTGAGGAAGGGCAGTGAGGTGCTAAGGACCCTGCAAACTGCGGCGAGGGGGTGGAGGGGAGCAGCCCCTCCCTGCTCCTCCATGGGAACGGATAAATCACAGGAGCAGGGCAGAGGAGACAATGTCTGGGAGAGAAGAGGAGAGGAGAGGAGAGGAGAGAGAGAGAGAGGGAGAGGGAAGGAGAGAGAGAAGGAGGGAGGATGCTGCAGGAGAGACAGAGAGAGAGAGAAAGAGACAGACAGAGAGAGAGAAAGAGACAGAGAGAGAGAGAAAGAGAAAGAGAGCGAGAGAGGGAGAGAGAGAAGGAGGGAGGATGCTGCAGGAGAGAAAGACAGAGAGAGAGAGAGGGAGAGAGAGAGAGGAGGGTGGAGAGGGAGAGACTGCAATGAAGATAGATGGAGACAAGGAGAGGTCGAGGGAGACGTGGAGAGATAAAGAGTCGGAACAACATGCACAGACATGTAGCGAAAGAGAGGGAGAGGAAAAGCAAAAATGAGCCCCGGGACCAGAGGGATGGGCAGAGAGGGAGAAGGAGAGGAAATCGAGTGATAGAAAAAAAAAGGAGACAGAGAGAAACAGAGAGGCAAGGGGGAGAGAGAAGGTGCAAAGGAGAGGGCATGAGAGATAGAGAGAGAGAGAGAGAGACGGAGGGACAGAGAGGGAGAGATAGAGAGAGATAGAGATAAATAGAAAGAGAGAGAAGGTGCAAAGGAGAGGGCATGAGAGATAGAGAGAGACAGACGGAGGGACAGACTGGGAGAGAGAGAGATAGAGAGAGAGAGAGAGAGGGTGAGAGAGAGAGAGAGAGAGAGAGAGGGGGTGAGAGGAGCAGCAGTGAGGGATGGTGCCATTTGAGCAGCAGCGTGGTCTGTCCAGTGCAGCATAAATTAGAGCGTCTGTGCTGTGCTGTGCTGTGCTGTGCTGTGCTGTGCTGTGCTGTGCTGTGCTGTGCTGTGCTGTGCTGTGCTGTGCTGTGCTGTGCCGTGCTGTGCCGTGCTGTGCTGTGCTGTGCGCGTCGTCACCCTGAGGAAAGAGAGATGGATTGCCTGCTCCTCACCCGCTGTAACTATGGCTACTAGCCTCCCTGCTAAAAGGCAGGCGAGAGACGTTTGATTGCAAAAGGGTGTGGGCGTCAGTGTTTGTGTGTGTGTGGATGTATGTGTGTGTTTGGAGAAGTGAGGGGGGGGTGGGAGAGTGTGTGTCTGGAGTGGGGAAGTGGCGGTTTGGTGGTGGTGTGTGTATGTGTGTGTGTGTGTGTGTGAGGAGGGGGTGGGGGGTCAAATTATATGTGGCCCTTTTCTGAATGATGTATTAATCCAAGTGAATCACATAAATTATCTGCTGCTTGTCTGACGGCAGGGCCTTGCTTGTTTGTGACCTTTTATCAGCACACATGTATATAGACTGGCACCCACATATGTATGTGTTATGTG
>NC_085010.1:30229564-30234564 GCF_963854185.1 Sardina pilchardus | reverse complement strand
CTCTCTCCCTCTCTCTCCCTCTATCTTTCTCTCTCTCTCTCTCTCCCTCTCTCTCTCTCTCTCTTTCTTTCTCTTTCTCTCTCTCGTTCTCTCTCTCTCTCACTCTGTCCCTCGCTCTCTCTCTGGAAGTGGTGGACATGTGATTGTTATTGAGTGCGGTCGGCTTGTAGTAAATGTGCGAAATCATTTTGCCCACTGCGGCCCTTTAGGCGAGGCAGGGTCCGTGAATTAGAGTCGCCAGCTCTGGCCTCACCGTACCATGCCCGCTCCACTCCGCACCCCACCCCACCGCGCCCGCCCGCTGACTGGCGCTAGCGTGCACCAGGCCCCGCTCTCTCAGATCTCTCGGAGGCTCTCTCTGCGCGCCTCAGCGAGTGGAGCCCCGCGCCCGTGTGTGTCAAGTCAGCACTGGGTTACAGCAAGCGCCGCCTTTGAACTGAGAGATGCAGCGCTGCCAGATGCTAATTTTAGCACGCGGGACTGAGGCCCTTCAGACAAAACAAATGCATTGGGAAAGGCGGGCAGAGAGGGTGTGTGTGTGTGTTTGTGTGTGTGTGTGTGTGTGTGTGTGTGTGTGTGTGTGTGTGAAGGCAAGTGTGCAGATGCAAGGAAGTGAAAAGAAGAGAGAGAGATAGGGTGACATGGAGCGAGAGCGATGGAGAAAAAAAAGAGATAGAAATGAAAGCTCGAGTGAGAAATACACTTGAGATTTGCAAGTGTGGAAAAAGGGGGGAAAAAAAGTATATGAGATTTTTTTTTTGGCAGTATGAGGGGGGGGAAGGAAGACAGGGACTGAACTGAATAGTGGCATGACACTGCAGGAGGGCTAGGGAAATGAGAGAGGGAGAGATAGAGAGAGGGAGAGCTGGGTCCTGGTCGGATTGGGAATGCCGCAGTGTGCCGTGGGAGGGTGGAGGCGTGATCCCGCGCTCCGTCAGCCGTACGACGCCTGATAGAGGCCATCACGGATCAGCAGCCCGACAGACGGGAAGAACGCCGGCGAGAGAGAGCGAGAGAGAGAGAGAGCGAGGAGAGAGAAATCAAAAGAGTCGGCCCCCCCTTCAGGCGTCGGCCCCGGAGGTCTCCGTGTTGTTTACGACCTTATTCACGACTCGATGGGAAGGAGGCGGGAGAGACAATCAGAACGCGTTTGATTTCCACGCGCTCAGTGGCGCTGCAGCCGCCCCGGGTTGGGAGTGGATGGGGTGTGTGTGTGTGTGTGTGTGTGTGTGTGTGTGTGTGTGTGTGTGTGTGTGTGTGTGTGTGTGTCTGTGTGTGTGTGGCCACTCTGTGCCACTGATATAATTACAGTGGGAGAGCAGAGCTTGACTTTGGCACCAGTCATGTCTCTCTCAACAAGCATTGTCGCGTGGCGCATTGTTGTGTAGTGCATCGTCGCACGTGTGTGTGTGTGTGTGTGTGTGAGTGTGTGCGTGTGTGTGTGCATGCGTGCACGACGACACTCACGTTTTGGTGGAGGAGGGGGAAACGAACGACAGACATTGAAAGGGTAATTATATGATTGCATGTTACTCGAGTCTCGAGAAAGCCCATTCACAGACACATCTTCCCGCAATGGATTGTTGGACAGGGCCCAACTGATCTGCATGCGAAAGCTCCCACAAAATTGTTCAACAGCAATTACCAAATGGAAGGAAATGTAATGTCTCTGCGAAACAAAAATAGATCATGACAAAACGAGGGGACAGTTCCAGACATGGGCATTAATTGCTGAATCTGACAGTAATCTTGGATTCCTCGCACTTCCCCAGACGTACAGACTGCCAGGCTGCGTGCGGCTTCATTTTTCAACACTTAGTTTCGCCGGGGATATCATTACAACGGCAGAGCGCATTAGTATAGAGAGAATTTGTGAAGGGGAAACTCGTTTTTGTAAAAAATTATTTTGGTTAAAAGCGTTACGCGTCCCTTCTCGTTTACCCTTTCACATCTGGAGAGAGGAGCACTCTCAGAGCAGGTGAGAGCGTTGGCTTTTCTGCTCCGGCAGGTAAGCGGGCCGGCAGGTAGACGGGCAGCTAGTGGTCCAAACGACCTCGTTCTGCCTCTCGTTCTGGAGCCCTTTCAAATGGAAAGCGCCGCGGTGATCGAGAGGTTTGTACGAGCCGTTTTTTTCCGCTCCAGTTTTCTATTCCCTCCCGTGTTCAACCTCCTGCCCTTTTTTGGGGGGCCATTTACACCCTCAGAGTCTTAGTGTGAAATTGTCAATATTGCAGCACCTTGTAGCCACAGTCTGAAGAGGATGGGATTGGGGGCAGGGGAGATGGGGAGATGGGATAGGGTTATGCAGCCCTCCGGGGGAGCAGAGGAAGATAAAAAAGTGATGGTGAGAGAGAGAGAGAGAGAGAGAGAGAGAGAGGGGGGGGGGGTATAAACAGGGACCCCCTCAGGCATCCTGTACACAGAGGTATTATGGGTATTATTTGTGTCTTGATGAGGGCACGCCAGCACTGCCTCCACAAATGCCACGTATGTCGCGACAGCGTAATAAAAACACACACGGCCTCTCCCCGCCAAAAAAAAAAAAAAGGTTGACAGACAGGAAGTCCATTTCATTAACTCGCAAGCGGTGATTGGCAGGTGGCGGGTCTCGCTTGAAATATATTATGTTCCAGAGCGGGGGATGTGAGTGAGACGTGGGACGCGGGACATGCGTTGTGTCTTTGGACGGCTGCTCTCTCTCTCGCACGCGCATATGCAGGCGTCTGTGTGAGTCGGGCTCTGACAAAACACCTCAGGCTCAAAAGAGAATTAATCTGCGTCCAATGAGCATGGCGGGATGTAACGGGAGGCCAGCTTCTTTTCCCTCCACCCACCACCCACACACACACACACACACACACACACGATGAGAGGGACTCTACGGACTCTACAGGGCGGACTTTCCATTTCCTCTGTGATAGGCCAGTTAACCTTTGACTCCAGAGGTGATGAGGTTTCTTTGTAACTGTCGGTAGCAGTGATGGAAATCAAGTGAGGATCTGTGGTCCTCTATTTACTTATTTATTTCCCTTCCCTCCACTGGATGATTTCACACAGTAGCAGACGTTGCTGTCGGGGTGCAGGTATGTGAATGGATGAGTGATTGGTGTGTGTGTGTGTGTGTGTGTGTTTGTGAGCGATTGGGATGCGTGTGTGTGTGTGTTTGTGAGTGATTGTGTGTGTGTGTGTGTGTGTGTGTGTGTATGTGTGTGTTTGTGAGTGATTGTGTGTGTGTGTGTGTGTGTGTGTGTGTGTGTGTGTGTGTGTGTGTGTGTGTGTGTGTGTGTGTGTGTGTGTGTGTGTGTGTGTGTATATGTGTGTGTAGGTGTGTGTGTTTGATGTGACTGAGCCAGAGGTGCTGTCCTAATATTTGTGCATTGGTGATGCATGGCCCTCCAAAGAGGACAGCAGACCACCGGCCGAGCAGCTTCACAGCAGAGAGCAGATATCTCATAGAGCCGCAGTCTCTTAACAAGGCCCCCCCCTCACCCCCTCACCCCCTCACCCCCCTCACCCCCCCTCTATAGTTAATGAATGGCGTTAGTCTGAGGCGGCCACCTCCTGTCAGGTCGGGTCTGACAGCAGCACATTTTTAAAGGTCAGACATTTGGAGGAAGGAAATAGATGCAGAAATGAGCAAAAAAAAAAAAAAAAAAACAACATAAAGCAACAAACATATATCTTCCCGACAAACAAACATACTCGCCCTAGCATCGCCAACCTGTGCTTTCTTTTGTCGCTGTGAATCCTTCCCGCTCTGCCTCCGTTTGTCCCCGTGCCGTTTGGGTTCCTTTGTTTCTCTATTTATTTCCCTGGTTGGCACGGCTACCCTTGTGCTCGGCGGATGAACTTGAACTAAATTGAGTGCCGTCTTTTTTATCGATCAGCCCTATTGCTCATAACCGCCATTTTACCCGGGCCAGCCGTGTCCTCCATTTGCTTAATGAAGGGCTGCTTGTCTGTGCTGGTGACAAATGGATCGCCGGACAGTCGCATGTTAAGAACTGTCAGCGAGCGGTTACTGGTCATTTGATTGATCGTGTCTCCCAGGAGACTTTCCTTAATGGACTGGACGGAGGAAAAAAACTACAGGCTGACCGCTTCAGTCGGCTCCGCAAACAGGCCCTCATAACATTGACGTGTTGGCGTCGTTAAGATTGTACCTCCCCTCACCAGGATCCAGGGGTGATTAAGATAAACAGCCCTTTGGTTGTACTTTGGTAATTGAGTTCTGATAAGCCAATGTGGTCACGCTCCCTCCAGCATTCCCCAAATAAAGGGGCTGTTTATCATTCATTAGTTGTCCCAGATGTCACTTGTCACAACCCTGGCTGGTCCAAACGTTGAATTTGGCACGTGTCAGGTGGCGTAATTATTCCGTCGAATAATAGCAAAGTGCAATCTTACCGCGGCTTTGTGACCAGTGCTGGCAGAACATTACACACCCTGAAGGCCTCTAAACACATGAAGTATGGCAATACCAAAAAGGCTGTCACGCTTTTATTACCCGAGTTATTCATCGCCCGCCGCACTATTAATCATGTCCAGCTTCAATCTGAGTTCGAGTCTCAAGTCAGGGCTCAGGAATGATATCATTCGAGATCCGCGTATAAACAGATGGAGATATTGCTACGGTACGCCATCATTATATCTTTATCAAAGGCAGTAAATCATTTAATTTTCAGTGTCAGATGTGACGCGGCCAGCCGTGGATTGCGGCAGGAATGACATTGCGTCCTGTAACCCAAACCACTGTATCATAAGGTTTGTTTCAGAGATGGCCGCGCTCGTGACATGATGGATGCAGACACATTATTTTCGCATTAGCCCAGTAATTGTTAGTGATGGAAATGTTTTGACAGCTGAAATTTCATTTGGTCTTTTGTAAGATTCGGTTGGTTGCCACCATGCTCCAGTTACACCAAAAGGTACGGGATAAACCCGTAGCAGGATATAATTGAGCTGAAATCTCTATCACAAATGTGGGAGAAATCCTTAGG
>NC_085010.1:30209564-30222064 GCF_963854185.1 Sardina pilchardus | reverse complement strand
TCCCTCCCAGTCATAATTAGCATGTCTCTCTGTGTGTGTGTGTGTGTGTGTGTGTGTGTGTGTGTGTGTGTGTGTGTGTGTGGCCGTGCCTCCCACAGAACTGGCAGCTCCCTCCTCCTCTGTTTACAAGGGAGCCCATTGAAGGGTTATGAGGCGGCCTGGGCTCCTTTTTAAGCGGCTGTAAACAGACCATTAAAGCTGCCATAAAGCCACGGGGTGCCCTGAAGGGGCTGGAGGGGGGGGGGGGGGGGGGGGGGGGGTGGCTGCCCCCCATCGCATGGTCAGCCATGCCAAGACCTCTCCGCCCCCGAACAAGTAGCAAACTGACACGCAACAGTTTTCCCTCATCGGCACTGCCGGTGGTGTGGAGGGCAGATGTTGTGCCCTTGACTTTCTAGTAGAAGGACTTCTTAATGAATGTGATAATTAATGACTGTGTTGTGTTATGTACATTCATTGCTATGTTATTACAATGTTACAAAGGAAGTTCTTATAGAAATGGGCATCCTAGGCAACATACTATATCACTTCTGAGTGCCACCAACTTTCCTGTTGGAGCTGTTTAGTTCTTTCAGTTTAGCATCTTTTCAAGATTGAGACTGTTTGGCCACAAGAGACTTGGCTAGCTGCTCACAGCAGTCTTAGCTCCCTGTGTGTGTGTGTGTGTCGGCGCTTGGCGGTCTCGTCGTCCTCATATAGCCCAAGCGCTCGGCCTGTGTCAGTTCAGCAGAAGAGCCGTGCCCGGCCAGCCCTGGCAGGATGGAGCGCATGGCGCTGTGCAGAGATCCTACATTAGCGGGGGACTGAGACGCTCCTCGGACTCCTCTCTCTCTCTCTCTCTCTCTTTCTCTCTCTCTCTCTCTCCCTCTCTCTCTCTCTCTCTCTATATCTCTCTCTCTCTCTCTGCTGCCGCCGTGCTCTCAGCCGTTTGTCTGAGCCGGCCGTCCAGAGTTCTGCCCAGATCATTTATTCCATCACAGGCCAACTCCCAGTTCTTCAGGCTTACTGGCAAGCTGGCCCTCTCTCTCTCTCTCTCTCTCTCTCTCTCTCTCTCTCTCTCTCTCTCTCTCTCTCTCTCACTCCCCCCTCTTTCTCTGAAATCTTGTACACAGATGTATACACCTTCCACCCCACTTCCTGACTTTCTGAAGCAATTCTGATCATTAGTCTGGATTTTCTTCAGCAACAGGATTAGCATATAGCATAGCGCCGCCACAGATAGACTAGACAGTGCAGGGCCATTATAGAGCTTAGAGTCAGAGCTAGCCCACACCAGCGCAGATGGCTAACGCTGCCTTTGCAGTGTTTTTAATTGACTGTCATCCGCTGCTAGCCTGCTAGGGCTGCCTCGTGGATAGATCCTGCGTGTGTGTGTGTGTGTGTGTGTGTGTGTGTGTGTGTGTGTGTGTGTGTGTGTGTGTGTGTGTGTGTGTGTGTGTGTGTGTGTGTGTGTGTGTGTGTGTGTGTGTGTGTGTGTGTGTGTGTGTGTGTGTTGGGTCAGGGGGGAAAACAGAGGCAGTGGTGTGTGTGTGTGTGTGTGGAGGGAATTGAGGAGCCTTGAGCTGCCAGCAGCAGCAGCACTACTGCAGAACAATAAGAGCGCCACAGCCTGCGTCATTAATCACAGCATGCCAGCCAGGCTGCAGCATGCACACACACACACACACACACACACACATATGTGCACACACATATATGTGAACACACACATACACACACACATGTACAGTATGTGCGCACACAGACACACTCACACAGTTTTACAAATACGCGCTAACACATACATATACAGACCCCCACGCATACACATGCATATGGACATACACACATGGAGACACACAAGCAACTCCTTCCCCCACCCACACACACACACGCACACACACACACACACTCACACACACACACTTTAATTTCGTTCATATGCAACTGCATATCCCGGAGACTTGCCAATATGCAAATGCTGGGGAGAGAAAGAAAAAAAAGCCTGTGAAAGCGCTCGTACAGTACAGTCCATGCCATGTATCAGACTCCTATAGTGTAGCTCCTCGTTCCTTTGTCATCCAAGTGTATAATTTCCCTTCATTTCCCCATAATCTCACCTCCATATCTGCTGTGGGATCACACCACGGACTGAGATTGCTATGGCAATTACACAAGCAATTCACATCCAGTCATTTGGAGTAAGGCTCCACGGAAGTCTCCTGATGCAATTACAATGGATTATATACCACAATGTTTGTCTGCATATGCGAGAGAGTGTGTGTGTGTGTGCTTGTGTGTGTGTGTGCTTGTGTGTGTGTGTGTGTATTTATGTCTTTATGAGTGATTATGCGTGTGTGTGTGTGTATGTCTACCACAATGTCTGTCTGCATATGCGAGAGAGTGTGTGTGTGTGTGGATGTGAGTGAGTGTGTGTGTGTGTGTGTGTGTGTGTATTTATGTCTTTATGAGTGATTATGCGTGTGTGTGTGTGTGTGTGTGTGTATGTCTACACAAGTGTGTGTGTGGATGTGAGTGAGTGTATGTGTGTGTGGATGTGAGTGAGTGTGTGTGTGTGTGTGTGTGTGTATGTCTACACAAGTGTGTGTGTGTGGATGTGAGTGAGTGTGTGTGTGTGTGTGTGTGTGAGAGCGGTGTGTGTTTTATAAAGGCTGCCTGATTTTGAGAGGCTTCTCCAGTCCAGCTTGTCCCCGTCTGAAGCCGTCCGCCGCTGATTGGAATCAGACGCCTTGGCTTGCCGTCGCTCCGCCACGCCGCTCGCTCCTTTCAGACGCAGGAGAACTGCTTGACTCTCCACTAATTACTCGGGGTAGTAGACTGTGAACGTTCCCTCTCTCTCGCTCGCTCGCTCGCTCTTCCTCAAACATTTAATTAAAAGCAAAGTTGATCGTCTTTAATTAAACACTGTGGTGGAGGTTATTCAAATTCGTTTTTTTTTTTTTTGCGGCAACTGAAAAACTTGCATTGTTTTAATTAGCCCTCAAACTGTTCCTTTGTTACATGCGGGTGATGACAGGCTGATTTTTAGCTAACATCTGTGTGTGTGTGTGTGTGTTCTCCAAGAGCTTTTACATAGATGTGAATGACTACATTCAGATAGGGCATATGGCTGCAAAAGCCCAAAATCCACAGCGCACATCTTTCAGACACACACACACACACACACACACACACACACACACACACACACACACACACACACACACACACACACACACACACACACACACACACACACACACACACTCACACACACTTTTACACATTATGAATGTGTAAAATTGCTCTCAGGTGGCTTGTCTTGCTGTAGAATCCCTCTCAGCAGACATTGTAGCAGTCACACTTCGAGGCTATTTAGTAGCCTGCATGTAATCAAGTGTCAGTTGATACCCACTGTGCTCTAGCTGCTTCTGGAGCCGTAGCATGCTCCTGCGCTCAAAGCAGTGCTCCTCCAGTAGAGTGCTTACTGTAGCTGACCATGGTGTATGTGTCAAAGGCACCCGAACCTGTTTGGATCATTTTACTGCTGGATAGCTCCTGTCTGTTAGCCCAATCCTCTCAGTGCTTCCCTTTCTCTCTACCTCTCTCTCTCTCTACCTCCCTCTCTCTCTTTTCATTTCTCTCTTTCCTACTCTACTCTCTCTCTCTCTTTTCATTTCTCTTTCCTACTCTCTCTCTCTCTCTTTCTTTTCATTTCTCTTTCCTACTCTACTCTCTCTCTCTCTTTTCTTTTCTCTTTCCTACTCTCTCTCTCTCTCCTTCTCCCTCTCTCTCTCCTCCACTCCCACTGATTTATGGTGCCTCAGTCCACAGATGTCAGTGTAACAGTAGAGGACGTACTGCAGGTGAGGCGCTCTCAGCCAATGGCGTCGCTCGGCTGGGTCTCCAGGGGTGACCGGCTCGACTCACTGCAGCAAAAAGCAGGAAAATGGGCTTCCTTACAACTGGGTCAGTCATTCTCTCACACAGACAATGCAGGCAGCGCCAACAGCAGTCGAGTGATGGTGTATGGAGCTGTGAAGGACAGTGTGTGTGTGTGTGTGTGTGTGTGTGTGTGTGTGTGTGAGGGTTTGGTGTGAAGTGTGTTAATATGTGTGTAAGAAAGAGGGAGGGAGTTGTGAAGACCATGTGTGTTGTGTGTACGAAGTTTGTATGTGTATGTGTATGTGTGTGTATGTGTGTGTTTTTATTGTCTTGTGTTTTTAAAGGCTTCTAAACAGTGTGTGTTCAGAGGAGACTCCTCATTACAGTGAGCTTTTAAAGCACCAAATGTGTCGTGCATTTGAAGTCGCTCGCAGGTGCCGCCGCTATCTCTGTGCTTCCCCACCCGAAACAGAGAGAGAGAGAGAGAGAGAGAGAGAGAGAGAGAGAGACTGGAGGGATGTGGAAATTAGGCACTTCCCTTCTTCCTACTTTTGCTCTCTCTCTCTCTCTCTCTCCCTCTCTCTCTCTCTCTTGTTGTCTCTTCTTCCTCAGCGCTCCAGACCTTAATAAGTGGATTTTCATCATGGCTCCTCCGTCTCCCCCAAAGGAGCGGAGCTTTGGCCACTAACACAGACTGGTAATTATGGATCTGTGGGAGAAACTGTTTTTTGATGGTCTGCTCATTAAAGGCAATGTCCTGTAGTGTGTGTGTGTGTGTGTGTGTGTGTGTGTGTGTGTGTGTGTGTGTGTGTGTGTGTGTGTGTGTGTGTGTGTGTGTGTGTGTGTGTGTGTGTGTGTGTGTGTGTGTGTGTGTGTGTGTGTGTGTGTGTGTGTGTGTGTGTGTGTGTGTGTGTGTGTGTGTGTGACAGAAAGAGAGAGAGAGAGAGAGTGAGAAAAGAAAGAGAGAACTGTCATGTTCTGTCTTTCCTACAGTTTGAGTGTGTGTGTGTGTGTGTGTGTGTGTGTATGAGAGAGAGAGAGTGTGTGTGTGTAGCACAGCACACCAGCTTGTCACTGTGTGCTTCTGCATTTGTGTGTGTGTGCGCATGTGTGTGTGCGCATGTATGTGTGTGTGTGTGTGTGTGTGTGTGTGTGTGTGTGTGACGCTGTGACCTCCTCTAACCTGTGGAGTGTTAGTGTGGCGTGTGTGGCTGGATCCTGAAGGCAGTGCAGAGAGTGGGGTGATTTTGCCCATTAGAGAAGCGGAACGGTGACATGGGGGTGGGAAATGTCTCAGTAGGCCAGGGTGTCAGCTGTCTCCACACACACACACACACACACACACACACACACACTCTTCTCCCCCAGAGGAGGGGTGTGCTAGAGGAGGAATCTCATTTCCACTAACTGGCAGAATTGAAACAAGGCTACATTCACTCACCCAAACACAGGGAACACACAGCGTTCATAGTCTCACACACACACACACACACACACACACACACACACACACACACACACACACACACACACACACTTAAACTGCCACCTTATCCCTGCACTGTCAACTCTTGCCAACATTGTTTTGTCCAGAATAACGAAACAATATGGCCTCCCATTTTTCTGGTGTTCTCCAGTAATGCACTGGGCAGCCGTATCAAGGTAACCCACTCGCTGTACTGTAAGCCACCAACCACTCTGCCACTCAGTGCCCTGAATATGATCTCGATACTCTCTGGCACTCGCAAATAGTCTGCCAGCCTCGGCTGATGTCTTGAGCCCCCCCCCCCCCCCCCCTGCGCTGGCATCCCGTTTTCGCTTTTCTTTTTGAAATCCAGTGGCTCGTACCCCTCAGTCCGCCCTCCTCCTCCTGCCAGTTTGTTGCCCGGGCGGGCAGGGAGAACACTCCATTAATTGTTGTTGGGGCTAGCGTTGGGCCCGCGGCCAGCTAACGGTAATGCAGCTAAAAGACCCCCACATCCACTCCCTGGACAAAGAGCCCTCAGAGGGGGGAGGCGACAGCGGGTGACACACACACACACACACACGCACGCACGCACACACACACACACACACACACACACACACACACACACACACACACCATCCATGTGCCCTAGCAGAGTCGTCCTGTCTGTCTGTCTGTCTCTCTCTCTCTCTCTCTCTCTCTCTCTCTCTCTCTCTCTCTCTCTCTCTCTCTTAACGTGCATGTCCTGCTTGGTATTCAGGGGGACCTCTGGAACTGGAAATTCGTGTCGCCGCTTTAAAGGCTACACACGAGAAACAGAGTGGCCGTTATTTATTTATTTATTTATTTGTTTACTGTGCGTGAGTGGTTTTTTTTTTTTCCTAAACAAAAAAACGTTGTGATTCGGGCCGTGAAAGGGAAAACAAAACGAGTCTTTCAGGCAGGAGGGCTCCTCTGCTGTCGCTTGCAGGCGTCGCTGACACAAAGGGGCCTGGGGAAAAGTGGATAGAGGAGAGAGAGAGAGGAAGAGAGGGAGGGAGAGAGGGAGGGAGAGAGGGAGGGAGGGATAGTGAAGAGGCAGGGAGAACAAGATGCAGTGGCCTTTTCTGGGCGGCAGTCCCCCCGGACCAAAATAAAGCAGCTTAAAAAAGCAAACGGGGTGGGAAAGAGGGACTTGTCACATGAATTTAGGTGTGTTTAATTTGCACTGCGGCGCCACTGGCTCGGGGCGCTAGGACCGGGAGTGTGCTAACTCAGAGCGGAACGCTGGGGAAGGAGCGGCGGTGGGATGGGACACACACACACACACACACACACACACACACACACACACACACACACACACACACACACACACACACACACACACACACACACACACACACACACTCTTTTTGCTCGCTTTTTGACAGCAAGTAGCAGTGATGGCCGCCAAGGCTCCCTTCCCTTCTCTTTCCTCTTCTCTCCTCTCCTCTCCTCTCCTCTCCTTCCCTCCTCTCCTCCTCGCTTCTTCTCTCCTCCTCTCTCTTCTCCTCTTCTCTCCTCTCCTCTTCTCCTCTCCACCTCACTCCTCTTCTCTTCCTTTCTTCTCTCCTCTCCTCCGCTCCCCTTATCTGTCTGTCTGTCAGTCCTAAGCAGCTCTTAAGCTCCCCGCGCCGATCAAGTGGAATCACTTAAAGATGGATCTGGGTTATCAGGGGCCCTGAACTTTTGCTCCGAACAAAAAAAAAAAGGAAGAAAAATCCTTACTTTGTTGAGAGAGAATTGCATGTTGGCACACTGCATCTATTTTTGTGCGAGAGAGATTGAATAGTTTTCTTTTTCAGATTGACAAAGTCATTGATTCTCTCGCTCTTTTTCTCTCTCCCTCTCTCTAACGTGGCCTTGCCTCTGCCTCTCTCAAGTCTCGGCATCGTGGGAGTTGGAGTTTGAAGGACACTGCACCGTTTTCTTTATTTATTTATTTATTTTTGGAGAGTCTGTCACGTGTCTTTGCCTGCACGCTTCAGGAGAAGTGCACGACTTGCTGACTAGCGCTGTGTGTGTCCCCTGAGAGACCGTGTGTGTGTGTGTGTGTGTGTGTGTGTGTGTGTGTGTGTGTGTGTGTGTGTTCAGCGCTCCATATGCAATCAGCACACTCACTTTCATTAGGCCTGCCGCGCGCTCGATGACTGTGCAGAAACGCCTCACTCACAAACGCTCAGCATCTCAATGAGACATGGGGAGGGGTGTGTGTGTGTGTGTGTGTGTGTGTGCGTGCGTTGGGGTAGCAGGGTTGGGGGGCACTGTAACAGGAGCAATACCCTTTTAAAGCCATTTTCAAAAGCTTAAATGGAACATATTTTCTTTTCTCTCTCTCTCCCCCAGTGTCATCTCTCTCTCTCTTTCTTTCTCTCTCTCTCTCTCTCTCTCTCTCTCTCTCTCTCTCTCTCTCTCTCTCTCTCGTTCTCTGTCGTTGGCATGAAAGGCGCTGGAGAGCGACCGGAGTCATTTGCTTTGATTTGCTTTTAATCTGGCCTCGTTAGGCCATTACGGCCGTTTGGAGTGCCATGCCTCGGTCCGTGGCGCCGGACAAACGGAGACACACACACACACACACACACACACACACACACGTCTCACTCGGCCACACACACTGCCTTTAGCCCCACGCTGCGCTCTACACCCCTCACCCAACCACAGCAGGAAATAAACACATGTTTGTCAACATAAAAGCCATCACATTTGGAGAGTAAAAAATGGTATGTTCTCTATGCTATAGAATAGTATAGTATAGTGTACAGTAGTATGGTATAGTATAATATAGTTTAGCATACTACAGTATACGTTAGTGTAGTATAGTGCAGTAATAGTATAATATAGTATTGTACAGGACAGAATGTACTGTATGTTAGTTCATTTGTTGTTGTGTAGAATAGATTGAAAGTCTGTGAGCAGTATAGGGATATGTTAGTGAGTTGTGTTGCTATAGTGCAGGTTAGTGTTGCTCTTCAGGCTGAGAGTGAGTGTGTGTGTGTGTGTGTGTGTGTGTGTGTGTGTGTGTGTGTGTGTGTGTGTGTGTGTGTGTGTGTGTGTGTGTGTGAGTGGTTGTGTGTGTGTGTGTGTGTGTGTGTGTGTGTGTGTGTGTGTGTGTGTGTGTGTGTGTGTGTGTGTGTGTGTGTGTGTGTGTGTGTGTGTGTGTGAGAGAGGGTACAGGTGCAGCAGGAGCAGGTGAACGAGGACTCCTGCTAGACCAAGAGGAGGGGGCGAGCCTCTAACTCTGTGCCATGGCTCATAAATAGACATGTCAGCCCCCCCTCCCACACACACACACACACACACACACACACACACACACACACACACACACACACACACACACACACACACACACACACATACACACACACAGGTGTAGATGAAGGAGAAAGTGCCCTGAATGCTCACTCTCACACTCTCACTCCCAAGTCCCTGTTCCTGCAAGGTCACAAGATACTCCCCCCCCCCACCCCCGTCACTTCAGCATCCTGACTGCATGGCTGTCAACAGCAGCGACAGGCACACTGCTGGTCACATCCAGGCTCTTATTTCTGTAACTCTATGGTGAAAATAGCCTCCCTCCTCTTCCTCCTCCTCTTCCTCCTCCTCCTCCTTCTTTTTATTTTCCTTTCAGCCACAATTCTCACTCCATCTCTGGCCTTGCCTGATGGTCCATTAATATTTGATGCCATGTTTGGACTAGACTGGACAGCAAGAGGGGGGGGGGGGGGGGGGGGGGACCTAGTCTGGATGGGAGGCAGTGAGTTAGCCCCAGACATCCTCCCCTCCAAGCGTTGATAGTCACATCAGAGCCGGTGGAGGTCTGTGTATGAGAGAGTGGCATTGGCACACAGCCAACCACTGGGCTAAAGGACCCTGAGAAGAGAGAGAGAGAGAGAGAGGAAGATAGCGAGAATGAAAGAGTGGAATGCCATTTAGACCTCTAAACAAAAGCCTGTTTACAAATATATCTGGATACAAAGCCTGTTTACAAAAGCATCTGTATACAAAATCTGTTGACAAATACAACTGTATACAAAGCCTTCAACCCATTAAGGATCGATCTAATTATCACAAGTGGTTTATTAGAGTGAGATGTCCTCTTGTTTAGGGGAGTCCGGTGCCTGTTTATGTCTGTTCCCTTGTGTGAGCCAGAGAGACACACGCTCGGAGCTTTGGGCTGCACTGAGGGATTATGGGATGTGGGAGGACTGGAGTAGGGGTTTCTCCTGTTTGAGAAGCCTTGTTCTAGTGCAGCTCCCGGCTCCTCTCTGACACTGGCTCTCTCTCTCTCTCTCTCTCTCTCTCTCTCTCTCTCTCTCTCTCTCTCTCTCTCTCTCTCTCTCTCTCTCTCTCTCTCTCTCTCTCTCTCTCTCTTTCTCTCTAACTCCCTCATTCTCTTGGTCTCCTTAATTAATGCTAACCTCCCTCACACGAGGCCTGAAGCGAGGGTTTTTTTTGCGGCTGCTGGTATTGTTTTAGCAAAGCGCTTCTCCGCGGAAGGGGACGGCCCGAGCCCTCCGAATTTCTCCAAATTGCCGCTAATTTCCTCCCGTCGGGGGCGAGACATGCATAATTGATTGGGGGAGTGGGGTTTGGAATCACGATCGTGGGGGAGAGGAGACAATGAAGAAAAGGAAATGGGCTCGCGCCGACTTGAGTGGCTATTTCTGGTGGACGGGCAGAGGGAAGAGGAGGCCTGAAGCAGATAGTGATTGAGAGGAAAACAGTGTGTGTGTGTGTGTGTGTGTGTGTGTGTGTGTGTGTTTTTGTGTGTGAGTGTATTTGTGAATGCGTTTATGGACATTATGAGTGTGTGTTTGTGTGGGTGTGAGTGTGTGTGTGTGCAAGTATGAACGTGTGAGTGTTATTTTGTGTGTTTTTTTTGGTGTGTGCAGCAAAGCCAGCAAAAAAAAGACCGAAATGAGAGCAGAGCGCGAGTGACTGTGCCACAGGGTCCCTGGATGACCTGGCTCTCGCAACCCAACAAAGACGCCATCTGCAGAGACCAGGGAAAACCCAAATTGTTTCTATTTTCTGGCGCCGCCACTTGCGGTGACTCACGCATTGTGTGTTTGTGCAAATCTGTCCTCACCAAAAACACACACACACACACACACACACACACACACACACACACACAGAGCGGCAGCCTCTGCCAGCCTCCCCTCCAGACCATGTTACCTCCCTGGCATCGCATGTGGCAGAATAGCAGCATTCGCTATATTGTGTTTTGTTTTGTTTTTTGTATGAAATGTTCTCCGCGTTTTTGCCGTGGAAGGTATCTGTGTCTACACATTCCAGAGGGCCCCGATCGATGGGAGCAGATCCATTTCAATGAAATCTGGTGTTTTCCCTGAGCACGATGCTAATAAAATGGATGTTTTACACTCCCCATCTCCTCCCTGTGTCCTCAGCTCTCTACTCTGCTCGTTCACTCGTTCCCACTCTCACTCCATCCGCAGACCTCTTCATCCTCCTCTATTCTCCCCTAATGGCTTTAACCTCTAAGATGTTTCCTTTTTAACTGAGCGCGGTGGTTTCCCTGTTTTTCGTCTGCACTCTCTCTCTCCCACTGACGTCTAATTCCCGGACGACGGATCGGGACGACGGCAACAGAAAGGAACGCGGCTCTTTTCCCCCGGCTGTGCCTTTCGACTCGACCGTGTTTATACTCGCCGCGAGTCGCCCTGGCGACGGCCGCACGCGGCACGTTTTTTTGAAAGATGAGCGGCGCTGTCACGCGGCTAATTGAGAGGAGTGGGGTGGGGCTATTTATAAAGGAGAGGCTTCCTGTGTGGACTGACCTGTCAGCACGCTCCCACCTGTCTCAGGCTATTGATTGGTCCGTCCTTTATCCAGGGGCCTTGCAGAGGTGCTGCTGTGACCTTCCCACCCGATCCATTAGGGGTATTACAATTCAATCCAATCTTCTGCAGCCACCACCACTACTGTCCCACTTTACACACACACACACACACACGCGCGCGCACACACACACTTTATTCGGCACTCACACTGACACACACACACACACACACACACACACAGACACAGAGACACGTGCGCGCACACACACTTTATTCGGCACTCACACTGACACACACACATACACACAAGCAGACAGCATGCGATGCACTTAGGAGTGTGGTTTTCCCGACACTCACAATATCAACTCCAGCTTTTAAAGAATGGTCGGCCGAACTGCGATTGATATCAATCAAATGTGACTCTGGATGCCTGCTCACGGCGGTGAATAACGAGTGATTGAATCAATTGCTTTTCCCTGTGTGCCCGGCCAGAAAGAGTTCCCTTCGCCATACGGGCTCACCGGAGAGGGAGGGGAAAAATGGAGGGAAAAAATAGCTGCTTACTTCCGTCGCCCCTGCCGCACCCACACGCCACCCTGGCCAGTGTGATTGGCATCTAGCGCGGCTCGTGTTTCTCATCGCTCAGCGCCCCCGGGCGCAGGAAGGGGTGGTCGTGATGCGTGCCATCAGCGCTAGCCGTTGCTCGCATTAGCCGTTAGCGATGCCGTTATGCCCACATACGTGAGAACGGGGATCTATGCAAATGGGAATGATTGCTTTTAGCCCGGTGCGGCCGCCTCACACAGACACACACACACACACACACACACACACACACACACACACACACACACACACACACACATACGGCCGGAGAAGAGCCGACGCTGCCTGCACCGCCTGAGGGGAAGGAGATGGATGACTGATAGCCGTGGAGAAGAGATAGAGACACTCACAGCTAGGGAGGGAGGGAGAGAGAGAGAGAGGGAAGGAAGGATGAAGAGAGAGATGGAGAGAGAGAGAGAGAGGAGAGAGAGAGAGAGAGAGTGAGGGAGAGATAGAGAGAGTGAGGGAGAGATAGAGGGAGGGCGAGCATGGAAAAGAGGGTTGTATTTTTACAAAACAGCCCGCAGATCACCCATAAACACCAGCGGAGCAGCAGGCCCAGCCTCACTGCGGCGGTGATAAACGAGGCATCGTGATGGAAGGATGAGAGCAGAGAGGAGAGGAGGAGAGCAGAGAGGAGAGGAAGAGAGAGAGGGATAAAGAAAAGGAAATAGTTCTGCCGCCGCTCTCTAGTTGAAAGCAGCGCAGCAAAAAAGCGAATTTACATCCACTTT